>NW_020291639.1:793415-1052057 GCF_003184785.1 Aspergillus japonicus CBS 114.51 | reverse complement strand
GGGGGGGGGGGTCACGATCTCATTCTGCTTGCCAACAAGCGAGACTGACAGAAAAAAAAATGCATTTTCCTCTCCGTCAGTCGTCAACCAGATTTGTTCCAGTTCTTTCCCCCTTCTTCTGCTGCAGTTGCGCGGGCGTCACCCAACCCACGGCCCAAAAGACCCCCTCTCCCCTGCTGTACCACCATGCCTATCATTGTGAAAGGTGAGCGCCTCCAGATCCCATGAGAAAATTGGCGGGTGCAAGGGAGTTGGGAGTGAGTGGGGTGGTCAAACGAGGGAGGAAGGAGGAAGGGTCGCTGCACCAGATAGCATTGCAAAACGTGCGCCGTAATAGTGCCCTCTCTCCCCCCTACAAGCAAACAAAGTGTAACACTATCCAGTGAGCCAGCATATCCATTGAGCCGCAGCGGGCGGTGGTCATCCCACCACCACCACCACCACCACCACCGAAGGCAAACAAACAAAGACGAAGAAGCAAGAGGGGGGAGGTCAGATGCAACGGGCCGAAGATTCCGGGTTTTGCCTCTTTCCATAATTAAGTTACTGTGTACTTACTACTACCGGTAGACAATACTGTACGTACTGGTACTTAGATTCCAGGTAATAGGTAATATATCGTCAGGAGGTTAATCCTTGCCGATAATCCGATGGAATTATGAGTAGAAATGGGTTTTCCAACTTATGCACGTTGCCGCGTTGGACCCGACAGATGATGGAAAATCAATTCATGCTTCCCAAGGCTTTATTTTCTCTTTTGCTTCTTGTCTACAAATGGCTCCAACCTCGAACTGTTCCTTTTCCGCCGCTGCTTCGTCTTCATACTTGCTGCTGTCCTACCTGAGCTGGAATCTTGACCTTTGGGCTCACAAGAAGCAGAGCGGCTAGGGCAGACCGGTCAAATGTGACCACCGTTACTGTACGTCAATGGCAAAGATAGTTCCGAGACGTTGGGAGGACTAGACAGAGTCTGACTGCGTTTACATCTTTACCGGTCATTTATGCAAGACGTGTTAGATAAGGCCTCTCTTGGTCGCTGCGCTCGGAAAGGCTATTAGGCTGTTCACATGGAACATGCACTGCACTGTGCATGAGGCTGTTGATGGTCGCCGCCTACTTCCAGCAACCATTGACATCACAATCAGGTTCAGCTGCATGCTTGACACCGACGACATCGACTACTTCATTGACGAACAGGCAATACAGTATACTTACAGTCTGACAGTATATATTTTTGAGTCACCTGTGTGCCGTCATCACTAACTCTAAAAATAACATGACCATGCGTCGGGTATCATGAAGCTGTGCAAGTTTCCTGGAATATGCTGATGTGATCGGCCAGACTGATCACCAGTCTTGTGGCACTGTAGTTTGCGCCTAGACTCAGTTTCACGCAGGACCCAACCGAGAATCCAAATGCACCTGCATTGAATATTCACCTGGGAAAGCCTCGTGCCGACATCAGATACGCTGATGTCAGCGTGTGACAGACTCTCGTTGACAGAAGCCCGAGATCTTAATCTTGATACCCAAAGCAACGCTGACGCCCTCTATCGAGTTTGAAGTATGAGCACAGCCTTCGTATATAAGATGTCAGTTCCTCAGTGCGTCCATGGATTTCCTCCATCGCGGTCCGTAGACTTTCATCACAAAGAGGACAGAACTGCTTGCGAAAGCGACTAGTCCAAGGATGGTGAAAAGCCATCCATTGCCGATGGCATCTATAATCGGCGCGGTGACCACAGAGCCCACACACGAAAAGATATTGCGCATGAAATTGTTGAGGGCAACGCCCGCAGATGACTTCTTGGGCATGAATTCAGTCAACATCGTCGTTGCCATACCGAAGATCAGCATGGAGCCGACACCGAAGAAAAAGTTCGCAATCATCTGCCCGGTACAGTCAGTGAGGCTTCAGTATGTGTATAGACATGGACATTGGGAATTCTTCAATGGCAAGTGACAGCCTTGAGGGCTTGGAACGTACCGGTGCCAACCAAAACACGCCCCGATCTGCACACCAGCCATACCAGATCAGCCCAGCAGGGTAAAGGAAAGCCCCAAGCCAGGCGTTCTCGCGCATGCGGTCTTCAGGATGGTATATGAGCTTGCCATTTTCGTCGTACCGTCTGGCTTTCTTGGCCTCCCGTTGCATGATGCTATCCATCCACCGGCCTCCGAAGGTACTGGCCACCACGTAACCCAGTGAGTTCGGAATATATAGCAAGCCGACGATGATTGTACTGAAGTTGTACGGGCTACCTCCGAATGTGTGCTCAACGCTAACGTTGAGTACATATAGAGAGCCGAACGTGATGCTGGCATAGTAAACCGTGAGCAGAACGGGGGGATACCGCAGATAGAGGATAATCTTCAGAGGATCCAAGAGTACCATCTTGAGATACTTGAGCCATCTGGTTGTAAAGTGAATGACTTGCCGAGATGAGACACGACTCAATTGACGATCCATCTGTTCCGGTTGTTCTTCCTTAGGTTGTCTTACCTGGCCAGAGACGGCCAGGGTCTCAGGAAGTGCAAGAAAGATGAGGATGACAGTGATAGCTCCCCAGACTGCCAAAAACCACAATGTACTTCTCCATCCCCATCGCTCGGCTAGAGCACCACCAACTATGGGAGCTAACAATGGCCCGCACAGCGGCCCCAGATAGAAAATGTTCATAGCACGCCCTCTTTCCCTTGGCTCCCAAAGATCGGCAATAGTTCCTGCGCCGACTGCTTGGACCGATGCAGAAGCACCTCCACTCAGAAGTCGCAAGACAATGAGCATAGCGATTGAGCTAGAGATGGCACACAATGAGTTGAATATGACGAAAAGAGTGAAAGAGACAAGATATATTGTTCGACGTCCAAGCCTTTCGCTAAAAGAAGACCACCACAGGGGAAAGATAGACATGCTAAGCATGTATAATGAGATTGACAGGTTCGTGACGGTAGTCGAGGTACCCAGTTCCTTTGACACCTGAGCCAAGGAGGCTTTTCCCAGCGGAGGCACGGGTTAGAATAGATTTGGCGTCAGGGGAGATGAAAAGACTCACGGAAGAAGATCGAGCTGCCCATGGGAGCTGCAGCCCCTGCTACTGCAACTATGAATGTTATGAACCATTTTGTCTTTCGAGGATAGACTTTGGGATCTACCACCTCCGCCAGCAGCGTGAGCTGCCCAAAGAGGCCCCTACGCTCCAGTCGGGGTACCACAACTGGCTCCTCTTGCTCTTCGTCAGAAGTGGAAGTCGAAGAAGCACGGTCTTCTTCATCTTTACCTTCTATCACCGGAGAGCCGTTGGATTTCTGAGGCTGGGGCATATTGCCAACGTGTGTTTCGATTATATTCTTGGACGGTACGACGTCACGGTGAGTCTTGCTGGTAGCCGCAGGGGTTTCGACCTTGTCTTCATGAATGCTCTTGTCTGCCGCCATTATCCATAGAGATATTCAAAGCGAAGATGGGTGGTAGATTGACATCCGAGCACAGGCGATGTACGGCTTAGCGAGCACGAAAGTTATTTATACTGGCTTGTCGGACTCTTCTCTGAATCTTAATGAGAGGTAGGGCGGATTTTATGTTCTAATGCCTGGATGGAGGATAATAGAGACGAAAAAGTCGAGCAAGCAAAGGGGATCACGCATGCGCCCTTCAGTAGGGTTAGTGCGACTAGTAGTTGAGTTGAAATGATGCCTGGCTAGTATGTTGAAGCTCGCTGGCCATTGTCGAGCTGCGTAAGAGCAGATCTTGTTCTTAACTTTGCATGGCCGATAAGAGAGGACGAGAAGAAGCAGAAGGAAGATTGGGCGAAAATAGTTCTGGGAACAACGGGGGAAAATCCTGAAAGACTTGGAGGAGGAGGAGGTGTTGGTCGGTTAGGTAGTGTGTTGTTGTGCACCCCGTATCTCGCATGGGTCCCAAACAGGCAGGCGATAGCCTTCGCCGGGCGAGGGTCTCCCTCTCCCCCACTTTACTTTACTTCTCCTTCTTCTTGCCCAGCGGACCCATCGTTATCGAATTGCCGATTGTGTGCTTCACAACTGGAATGACTCCAACAAAGTCTACGATACGAGTGACGAGTATGTAAGCAGCAGTGAGCAAACCCTTCCATTCTGCAAATCAAGTCCTAATCAAGTAGGCCCAGGCAAGCCAAGGCCGATGCCGTTCCATCCGAGGGCTCCAGTCGGAAGGCTTGATGAGCGGGCATTGCCGCCCTCCATCCAAGAATAAGAAACTTACCGAGGTCAATGCCCGCTTGGAGAGTGGGGAGCTGGATTCTTATCCGAGTCACTCGGTAGAACTGTGCAATACATACTTGTTTCCAGTTGCCGGTCTCGTGAGTGGCCACCATTGCTGCTTCAGGTCATTGTCGCCAGAAGAGATTCTTCTCATCATCATTGAACATATGACGAACACTGTGAGACTCTCAGCTGTGCCCACTTGAATCTAGGTGCGGCTCACTATAGTAGAAATCTCATGGGAGTGGAGTTGCTTATCTCGTGGAGAGAGCAAGCTCTCGAGCTCTATCAATGATGCAAGGGTCAACCCCTGGAGTTTGAGCTCGGCTCCACACGTTTGCAATACATTTAAGCTCAAAATCATTGACCAAAACGTCTGGAGTCGAACGTGTCGATTGTTCAGACAATTCAGTGCGGTTGACTCTTTGTGGATACTTCAACCCGGATCCGCCGGTCCAAGTTGCCCCACGCCCACCAGCAGTTCGAACCGATACTTGATCGAACATCCTGCCTTCCTATGCTTTGGAGCATACATACACGCAACAGGCTAACAACACCATCAATCCTGAAGTGCGCCAAAGAATTCACCACCTCCAAATCTCGAAAAGCAATTTTGTCTCGATACAATCTGTGAATCTGCAAGCAAGATGGCGACTCCAGACAGGGCCACCATGCAACGGAACGTCAGGGACACGTTGGCCAGGTATCAAGGAGATGACTATGTTCACGGCTGGGCTGAACTCTGGAATAAGAACGAAAATTTGCCTTGGGACAAGGGCATTCCTAATCCCGCATTGGAAGATACCCTCATCCAGCAGCGCGCGACCCTCGGGGGTCCAATTGCCACGGATGCACAGGGAGCAACCTACCGAAAGAAAGCACTGGTTCCCGGCTGTGGCAGAGGAGTAGATGTGCTTCTTCTTGCCAGCTTTGGCTACGACGCCTATGGACTGGAGTATAGCGACGCTGCAGTCAAAAATTGTGAAAACGAGGCAGCTCAGAATGGGGACAAGTATCTTGTCAGAGATGCTGGAATAGGTCGAGGGAAGATCGCTTTCGTGCAAGGTGACTTTTTCAAGAATGACTGGTTGGAGAGTCTACAAACACCGCCTAACTGCTTTGACTTGATATACGATTATACGGTAAGCCTACTTGGCTTGACCCCTGTTTTACGTTTCTTATGTCTTCGTCCACGATAGCCAGGATCTGGGCTTACATGCGTCTACAGTTCTTCTGCGCACTAGACCCAACGATGCGGCCAAGTTGGGCTTTGCGACACACCCAACTTCTGGCGCCTTCGCCGCGTGGCAATCTGATTTGCTTAGAGTTTCCAAGGCACAAGGATCCGACGCAGCAAGGACCCCCTTGGGGAGTGTCATCGGAGGCCTACATGGAGCATTTGAGTCACCCGGGCGAACAAATCCCGTATGACGCTCAGAGCCGATGCAAGATGGATCCTCTTCGCGAGCCAAGCGAGCATGGTCTCGAGCGCGTGGCGTACTTCCAGCCTGCTCGGACACATGAAGGTGGCAAGGACAGCAACGGGGTGGTTCAAGACCGAGTCTCCATTTGGCGCCATCGGTAGTGCGCTTGTGCGGGTGGAAATCGAGACGGATACACATCATCATGAATCAGTCAATCCCTTGATGGATCCACCGGTCTGATTCGCTCAAATTGACTCTCGCTTCTGCTGCTTTTCTCTCTCTCTAGGACTGCTTCGATAGTGCATTGTAATGCTCCCCAAGCCCATATGTATGCCTGTAGTATGCCAGCCAGATGACCCGTTTACTCCTCTCTTCGTCATCAAGTCCATCCACATCACCCGGCTCTATCTTCTCAATCCTCCCGTCGCCTTGTATAACATTGATCTCGACGCCGTATGCCCTCGCAAGCGCCTGCAGCTCGAGCTGTCCACCCCACTCAGCAGTCAGCTTGATCTTCCTGGTGTATTGATCCAGCGGCTCCTCCATGAATGCCTCGAAGTCATCTTTATGTTCAGCAATGAAGTCCGCGGCCACCGCCCGGACTGCTCGGTACCCATCGTGCTTGGGGAACGTGACCGTATCCACCCGCGACTGAGTGGGAGCCTGGAGAACCATCCTCTTGGGATCCGGATTGAGACCCACACCCATCTCATCCAGTTGACTCGCAATCGCAGAGTACAAACAATGTCCGTCCGGGTTGATCTCGATCTCCTTCAGCTGCAAGCGCTTGAACACGGCGTCCATAACCTCCTTCTCGTTGCCCCGATGGTCGGTCTGGTTCGCGGCCTCCTCCGCTGCAATGGCCGACTGGGCCGCTTGCTCGGCTGCACGACGCGCGAGACGGGCCTTTTGGCGGTTCGGCTTCTTGGGGCGCGCGCCGGAGGGCTGCGGGGTGTCGGTGGTGGTTGTGCTGTTGCTGTTGCTGATTGGGGGCGTTGACGTCGTCGTCGTCGTCGTCGTCGTCGTCGTGGAGGTCGAGGGATCGTCTGTGGAATTGTTGCCTTCGTCTTTGCTCGTCACATCATCATCACCGTCATTGGACTTGCTGTCGTGGAGGCTGAGGTCCTCGAGACCGTCGACGGGCTCGCCGCTCAGCTCCGCCAGCTGTGCCTGTTGCCGTTCCGTGAGCTCCCGCTGCAGTCGGTCGCATTCATCGTTGATGCCCTTGCGGGTTTTCTTGGTGGCGGACTTCTTCTTCTGGGTAATCTTCGCTTGGAGGTCTTTCTGTTCCTTGCGGTGTTGGGCTTGCAGCTCCTCCATGGCTGCAGGGTGGGCTGTAGTGGTTGTGGTGGTATACAATGATGATATAAGGATGAATTATAAAACTCTCCAAATTGGATTTGTATGAGCCCAACGACTCCAAGGAAAATATGCGAGAAGATTGTGGATAAATGGAGGATATAGGTCCCAAAGGTGGGCTGCTGGACTTTGCTGGATAACAAACACGCAGAGTGGTGGAATTGCCCCGCCACTGCAGGACTGCGCTCACTTTTTGCGGCCCTCCGTCCGCTCCGGTCTAATGTTGCCGCCTCAGGCACGAGTATCACTAGACCGGGTTTTACAACCTCAAGGCACCAGGCATCGCTGTAGTTAAACGACCACCACAGAGGCTTGATATGATCTTTTGAGAAGCCAGTGGACTTCCTCGAAAGAGGTAACCAGGAATGAAGCAGACAAAGATCACCGTCTCAACTTTGCCCTTGTTCTTTCTCAGCCCGGATTGCCTCGGCATCTTGTGCCAAGCCACTCAGTAATCGCTCGGCCGTCGGTTAGTTTACCCCAACATCGTCTCTCCGCATTGTATAAAGAGCTTCATCTGACACCGCTCTCGAGTCTAATGTTTAAGGTGAACTATTTCTTCAGCAGGTACTCTATATTGACAGCTCTCTCATCTATAGATAGAGACCCTGAAGACTCTAAAGCGAGCCCATCATGGATGTCCAGAAGCTCTTCGATGTGAAGGTTAGTCGCAATCATTACGCAAAATCGAGCGGCGCACACCCCCCTTTTTCCCAGTTGAGTATCATGAACGCTGAGCAAGCTATCAGGGCAAAGTCGTGCTGGTCACTGGCGGAGCCAAAGGCATTGGCCGCATGATCTCCGAGGGGTATGTAGCGAACGGTGCCACCGTCTATATCTCCTCGCGTGATGCGAAGGCCTGCGAGAAGGCCGCCAGCGAGCTCAATGCGCTCGGCAAGGGCAAGGCCTATGCCATTCCCGCCAACTTTTACCAAGAGGAAGATCTCAAGAAATTGGCAGACGAACTTGCCAAGCGCGAGAGTAGTGAGTAATGTGTCTTTCATTCGGTCCCCTTCCACGAGAGGCTTGGCGGTGGATGTGGGTGGCAACAATTGTGAAGCGCTTACCTGATTGTCACCAGAGCTTCACATTCTCGTCAACAACTCGGGATCGAACTGGGGTGCCCCATACGATGAATACCCATCTTCCGCATGGACACGGGTCCTCACTCTCAACCTTCACAGAGTGTTCGACCTTACTAAGCTTCTCACGCCCTTACTCGAGAAGGCCGCTGCGCCGGGCGACCCGGCTCGGGTCATTAACATTGGCAGTATCGATGGGCTGAGGGTTCCGGCACTGGAGACCTTTGCTTACAGTGCTAGTAAAGCTGGTTTGCATCATCTGAGCCGTGTCTTGGCCAATCATCTTGGAAGGAGGAATATCACGTATGTTGCGGCCCTCGTTGTATGGTTGCCTGCGGGAGTTGAGCTAATCTGGTTGTCTTCTCTGGCAGGTCGAATACTCTGGCCTGTGGTCCTTTCCAGAGTAAGATGATGGCCGCCACCCTGGAGGCGCATCGTGAGACCATCGAGGGTAATATCCCATTGGGTCGTATCGGGAGTCCGGAAGATGTGGCAGGGGCTTGTCTGTTCCTGGGGAGCCGGGCTGGTGCATATGTGAACGGAGCTACTATCACCGTTGATGGTGGTAGCTCTGTTGCTGCTAGGCTGTAATTAGTACTGTCAACGAGTCAAAGCATGCGAGACATTAGCCTATGGTCAATTCAGAATTAAATCAACATGAAGGTTAATCAAGGCTCCGACTTACCGGTGGGCAACACTCTGACTTCGTAGCTTGCGAGCCCGTACCACCTGATGAACGAGCATAGTCCATACCAGTACGAGGAGATGTGTCATTTTCGACAATAGTAGGTAATAGTGCGTGTTGAGGCGCCACTTTGTTGAGGCTAAAAACACTCAATCATCAGCTGACCAAGTTATTGATATGTCACTGCAGAACTTTCGAGCCATACGTATCACATTGATTATCTTGATCTTCTGTATGCATGTCATCTACCGGTACTTGGTACTCCGTAGTAAGGCAAAGTATGTTACTCATCGGCAACATATCATATTGCTTGTCATCGGTCGGAATGTTTACAGCGAGATGTACTCCGTTCATGCGTACGATGTTTCGAGAATGATTCTAGGGGTTTATCGCGACTTACGGCCGGAAGGGACGATCCCACTCCGCTCTGCCTTCATCCTTCCATCAAGAGCAAGGAGCGAGTTTCAACCATAATGACATTGAGATATCTGATCCCTGAAAACAGAAACTCATCGATGACAGAGCCCCGACAAGCGATAACGCTTTGGTCCAACCTTCACCCAGCTTGAAAAAAGCTCCTGGGTAAGAGGCAGGTCTCCGGTTCGTGGCCGGTATATAAAGTCATCGACAGCGGATAGTAAGCGCGCCGAGCACGATAGTCTAGAAACTAACGACCCGAGACTCTGCAACAGAGTTACTACCATGAATATTGGGTTGGCAATCCGGGTCAGAACAGCACAACTTGGACAAGTAACACCATAATCCTGTCCTTGGCAGATTGTGACTCTGCACGCCGGCATTGCGAATATTTTTGGGCGTTGCCGAGACCGCGCAGTCTGTCTCAACCTTATGCCGGGATTGAAGCCCTGCCATGGCATTCAATGATCCTTAACAATTGTCGCTGCATCGTGCATGGCTTTCGGAATTGCGTTAGGTATTCATCAAGGACTGCCAGCCACTTGCTCAACAACAATGTTTGAGCTACCCAACCGATGTTCCGCCGCAGTTCGAGGACAGCAGGACTCAACCTCCGTGTGTAACGCAACGGAGTGATGATGATTCGACCGTGCTACCAAACCATGGATTGTCTTAGCATCTCGATCATGTCGATCTTACTTCCCCCGTGATCAATTCGATTGAGAAACGCTAAATCCAATGCCAAGTCGGATCTGGTACGACCGCAGCAATGTGCATGGACCAAATCGATAAACAAATCCAGTACATGATGCAGGAGGGGAAAAAAAGACAAGACAGGCAAGCAAGCACCGTACCCAAACGGTGGAATTGGTCTTCAACCTTGATTCAATTACTTCTTTTGGGCTTCCTTGCTTCTCTGTGGCTCTGTCATGTGCCTCTTTTCTGCTCTCTTTTTGTGTACAGGTGGTGGGTGAAACGCGTCCACCTCACCTTACTGTACTTACTGTGCTTCGATTATCAGACACACAATTGTGGTTCCCCGCCGCCGATTGCTCTCTTATCGCACCGCTATCCAACGCCACGTCAAGGACGCAGAGAGTCAAGCGTGAGCAGGCATCGTCTAGATAGTACCTTAACCATTTCTATCTCGAGGCTTCGGGAGATTTCGCACCGGCCGATACAGAGCTGGCTTATCATCATTGGAACCGAAGTCAGCGGGCGAAATACCAACAAGAATTCGCTATTGAGTGGAGCAGGCGACATCATCGGTTCGTGGCGTCATAGTCTCCAAGGGAACCTCATTCTCGCCTTCTCACGTCTCGCCCGTCCACTTCTTCTCTCTTAGGACATCTCATTGAAATTCTGTGATTTAAAAAAGAAGATACGAATTCAGACCAGCCCGAGAAAGTCTTTTCTACCCCTCCCCCTTTTTTCTGTTTTATTTTATTTACAACAACATTCTGTTTGAGCTTTGTTGTTCGAGTGCACACCGCTCCTTTTTTCCCCCACGCGATAACCCTCAATTACTCTGAAAGAACCCACCCCCGAGTGTGACGTACCCCGAGATTCCGCGGACGCCAAAACTTCGACTCGTGGCCAAAAATATTATTCCTCTTCTCCCGGGTTCATCCATCCTCTTTGTTTAGCTGCACTTCAGCAGACCCTGGAAGTACATCTACCTTTGGTCTGCTTCTACTTTCCACTTATAGGAATCATTCCTTGTGATCGTGATCCCAGCTGGTATCTTTCAATACGAACCAGCTGTCGTTCCCAGCGCCACGAACGAGCCTAGCGTTCTCAATTATTGGCATCCTTGTGCTACCCCCTTTAGCCGGCAAACCAACAGCAACCCCTGCTCCGGTCCTCTTTTGCCCTAGTATTTTCTTTCGCCTCACCTGTCACTGAGCAACTTTTTCTCCCCTCCATCTTACATCCCCCCCTCCGATGATGAGCTCTTCAAGCGCCCAACACCGCCGGAACCAGTCGCTTGACCCATTTTCAGATCCCGACGTCTACTACGGAGGCGATGATGGCAAAGCGCGCATCAGGGATCGCAAACGAGCCTTCTCCTCGGTATGTACAACGGACTGAGTCAGATAAGCCCACCACAAGCGTGGCTGACCATTTCTCGATTTTCAACCACAGACTTTGAAGTCCTTCAACCGGGAAGACATTCAAGAATTCCTGGGAGGCGGTTTCCCAGCGAGGAGAGCCAGTCACGGTACGTACGAAAAAGAAGCATTTCTTGGCTGCACCAAGGTACCTTTGACTGACGCATCTGGACCACAGATGAGACCCCGTCAAACGACCGCAAATTCCTTATCGATGTCGATAAAACACTACACGATCTCCTGAAACGGGAAGACACGGATCAGAACATGCAGATCACCATCGAAGATGTCGGCCCAAAGGTAGGAGCGGATCTGTTGTGGGCTACATTCGAATGACAGCTGACATGGACGAAGGTCTTCTCCGTAGGAACAGCTGCATCATCGGGATACAACAGATTCGACTTGCGAGGCACATACATGCTATCCAATCTTCTCCAGGAACTCACAATCGCCAAGGACTACGGTCGGAAGACTATTGTTCTGGACGAGGCTCGTCTGAGCGAGAACCCAGTCTCCCGTCTGTCCCGCCTTATCAAAAACTCGTTCTGGACCGCCTTGACCCGGCGAATTGACGGCTCGAACATCGCTGAAGCGGGTAGGGACCCCAAGGATTGGACCGATGACCCCAGGCCTCGGATCTACATTCCTGTGGGGGCTCCTGAGCAGTATGAGTACTACAAGAAGATTGCAGAAGATTACCCTGAGCTTCGCCTGGATGTCCAGATGCTGGATGCCAACATCACACCCGACTACGTGAAGGACCTTAACAGCAAACCTGGAATGCTGGCCTTGGCGATGGACAAGACGGTTGACGAGGCTACCCAGAAGACCGAATACACCGGAGTCCCGTTCGTAGTGCCGGGCGGAAGATTCAACGAACTGTACGGCTGGGATAGTTATATGATCTCGCTCGGCTTACTTGTCAGCGACCGCGTTGACTTGGCCAAGGCCATGGTGATCAACTTCTGTTTCTGTATCAAGCACTACGCCAAGATTCTGAATGCTAACCGCTCCTACTACCTGATGCGCTCTCAGCCGCCATTCTTGACTGATATGGCACTGCGTGTGTACGAGCGGATCAAGCTGGAGCCTGATGCTATGGACTTCCTTCGCAATGCGACTCTCGCCGCCATCAAGGAGTACTACAGCGTCTGGACTGCGGAGCCACGGTTTGACCCGGTCTCTGGCCTTTCGAGGTATCGCCCTCAAGGCAGTGGTGTCCCTCCGGAAACGGAGCCGACTCACTTCTATCATATCCTTACTCCTTATGCTGAAAAGCACGGGATGTCCTTCGACGAGTTTGTCCAGGCCTACAACGAACGCAAAGTCCTGGAGCCCGAGCTTGACGAGTATTTCTTGCATGATCGAGCCGTGCGAGAGTCTGGACACGATACCAGCTACCGTCTGGAGAAGGTATGCGCTAACCTGGCCACGGTCGATCTTAACTCGCTCTTGTACAAGTATGAAGTGGATATTGCGCGGGTAATCCGCACCTACTTCAAAGATAAGTTGGAAATTCCTCCTGAGTTCCGGACTGAGGCTACTAAGGACATCGCCTTCGAGTCCTCGTCGGTGTGGGACCGTCGCGCCCGACGCAGAAAGATGCGCATGGACACCTATCTCTGGGACGAGGAGAAAGGCATGTACTTCGATTATGACACTGCCAAGCAAGAACGAACGAACTACGAGAGTGCCACCACCTACTGGGCGATGTGGGCAGGTCTCGCGACGCCGCAACAAGCGTCTCAAATGGTCAAGGCTCTCCACCGATTCGAAGCGTATGGTGGTCTGGTGTCAGGAACCGAAGAGTCGCGGGGCGTTGTCGGTTTAGATCGTCCCAACCGGCAATGGGACTACCCCTATGGCTGGGCGCCTCAGCAGATGCTTGCTTGGACCGGACTGATCCGGTACGGTTACCAAGACGAAGCCGAACGCCTGACCTACAAGTGGCTGTACATGATCACCAAGGCCTTTGTGGATTTCAACGGGGTGGTGGTCGAGAAATACGATGTCACTCGACCCATTGACCCACATCGGGTGGATGCCGAGTACGGCAACCAAGGCGTGGATTTCAAGGGGGCTCCCCGTGAAGGGTAAGAATTCCCGAGTTGGACGACACGAAGCTATTTTTCCCCTTACGCGCAGCTCACTAACTTATTTGCTTTAGATTTGGTTGGGTGAATGCCAGCTACGTTTACGGATTGGAGATCCTCAACGCCCATCAACGACGTGCTCTTGGAGCCATCACCCCTTACGAGACGTACAACAAGGCTGTCAGCGTGCAAGATGAAATCTTGTAAGCGCTTTTGACTGACATGTCTTGAGTGATTTGTCTCTGCCTCGTTACGAGATTTTGAAATTCTTTCTATATTTCCCGATGATTTTGGGGTCGAATCTTGGAAACGTTCTTTCGTTTTGCGGTCTCGGCTTTTTGAAGGCTTATTTAGATGGACTTGAAAAGCGGTGGAGATAGAGTATAATGGGTCTGCTATATTTCCTAAATAGTGAATGTTTCTTCGGATGTTGGGCGGTTGGGATGCAGCAGAAGGGAGCTTGTTAAGATCTGGAGGAGGACCTTGAGGGTTTGCTTGTTTGAAAGTCGGAGTTGATAGCCAGTCGTAC
This sequence comes from Aspergillus japonicus CBS 114.51, assembly GCF_003184785.1. Lineage (NCBI taxonomy): Eukaryota > Fungi > Ascomycota > Eurotiomycetes > Eurotiales > Aspergillaceae > Aspergillus > Aspergillus japonicus. Next base: position 1,038,115 of record NW_020291639.1, on the reverse strand, counting down.
TGCGTGCGACGATGAGTGATGAGTTGAATTCAAGCCAGCGTTGTTCTGTTTGATGTCTGTGAGTGATGGAAAGGGGGGGAGTAATGAGTGGGCCATGGCTGTGATTGTCAGGTCTGTGCAACAGAGCGTACGCTTTTTTGTCTTTTACCTTTTTAAGTTCTGACTTTCGTATCAGTATCTCTTCATTTCCGGACGTGTCTTTTTATAACTTCTCTAACAGCCCATGCAGGAACAGGGCCGATGCGACCCGCCAATGGCCATTGCTGAAGCTGTGCAAAAAAAAAAAAAAAAAAAAAAAAGTAAGGAGGGGATGAAGCGTGGTCTCAGTCAGTGTGCGGACCAGGCTAAACCTTAGCCAAAACGTTAGTGTAGTTGGACTGTTAGACTGTTACTTTGTTTGACTTTGGCCGAAGCTAAGCAGTTGACAGAATCCACCGAGGTGTTCACTTTGTTCACTTTGTTCACTTTGGACGTGAACATGATTGAAGACGGGCTGCCGACCAGCCGCGGTCCGTTCAGAAGCGGGGGAGCCTAGGGAAATGCCCCGAACCCGGCTTGGGTTTGGCCGCATGTGCTTCACCACTAACCCTTCCACTAACACCACTAACACTGTTCTATGGATCACTCCCGGACTCTCTTGTCGGCGCAATTCCTCCATCCGGTCTCTGTCTCTTCCATGGTCTGCCACACCATGACGATCATTCTACTGATTTAATCCCGGGATGATCGCCTGGCTTTGTCGCTCATTCCCCCCTACTTCTACTTCTACTTCTATTTCTTGGTTCACCTCCGCTCTCTTTCTTGCTGGCTGGCTTTTTCTATCCTCCGTCCCTCCCCCTCTCTCCTCCGCCCAACCTTTCCATAATTTAGCTATTCAACAATCGCAACAATGGGCGCAATAGAGATCCCTCCTTTCGAAAATACTCCGATCGAGGAGATTCAATCCCGCGTCTCGACGGTACGCAAGACTTTCAATGCACACAAGACCCGCGATGTGGAGTACCGGCTGGTCCAACTCCGCAAGCTATACTGGGCGTGAGTTTTTTTGGTTCCTTCTTCTCCCCCCCCCCCCCCCCCCCCGGAGCGAAAAGCAGAAGAGACATGGACGAAGGAAGGCATAATGCTAATCTTTCCCCGGTGGCAACAAGTGTGAAGGACCATCTCGAGGAAATGCGCGAGGCGCTCCGACGGGACCTCAACCGACCGGATTTCGAGACCGAGCTCGGCGACACCAACTGGGTCCTGAACGACATCGTTTTCGTGTGTCGCAATCTGCAGAAATGGGTCAAGGATGAGAAGGCGGAGAATATCGATATCACTTTCAAGTTCGTGAGCCCGAAGATCCGGAAGGATCCTTTGGGTTGTGTTTTGGTTATCGGGTATGTCTGGCCTGCCTGCCTGCCGCTCACTATCTTGGTTTGCGGGGGGAAGTTCGAAATGAGCTAATTGTGGATGGATCATAGTCCATTTAATTACCCGTTCCAGTTGACGCTGGGGCCGGTGATTGGTGCCATCGCCGCCGGTTGTACTGTGGTGGTCAAGCCTAGTGAGAAGTCCTCCCACAGCGCATCGGTGATCCAGCGGATTATCGAGGCAGCGCTCGATCCGGAGGCGTACACGGTGGTGCAGGGAGGAGTCCCGGAGACTCAGGCGCTCCTGGCGGAGCGGTGGGATAAGATCTTCTTCACCGGTAGTGCGAATGTCGGCCGCATCATCTGCAAGGCAGCTGCGCCCCATATGACTCCCGTCGTGCTGGAGCTGGGCGGTCGCAACCCCGCGATCATCTCTAAGAACGCGGATCCCAAGCTGGTGGCGCGTCGCATGCTGTGGGGAAAAGTCACGAATGCCGGACAAATCTGTACGTCGCAGAACTATATGCTCGTGGAGAGACCCATCCTGCCGGCGGTGGTGGATGAGTTCAAAAAGGCCTACAGCGAGTTCTTCCCGCAGGGAGCCAAGACCTCCCCCGACCTCAGTCGCATCATCGATGATGCTTCGTTCCAGCGAATTAAGAGGATGATCGACAACACTAGGGGCAAGATCCTTCTGGGAGGAACGATGGATGAGAAGGAGCGCTTCATCGAGCCTACACTCATCCAGATCGACTCGGTCGATGACTCCCTGGTCGCCGAGGAGAGTTTTGGTCCCTTGTTGACCATTCTCCCCGTCGACAGCATCGATGAGGCGATCGAGATCGCCAACGGCGTGCAGTCCACGCCTTTGGCTCTCTACCCATTCGGCACCAAGGCCGAAGCCGAGAAGAGTATGTGACCTTTTCCCTTTCCCTTTCTCTCCTGGATATACCCAGTCACGCAAACTAACCTCTCTTTCGTATAGTTCTCTCCAAGACCCGCTCCGGAGGTGTCTCCATCAACGACGCCGCGCTGCACATCCCCACTCTCGAATTCGGCGGTGTGGGCGAGAGTGGCAGCGGCTCCTACCGTGGCAAGGCCAGTTTCGATGTCTTCGTGCACCGCCGCACCATCACCACCAGCCCGGGTTGGATCGAATCCGCGCTGGCCATCCGCTACCCACCCTTCGGCAAGAAGCAGGAATACTTCATCAAGGCTGGTAGCCTGACGCCGGACTTCGATCGCAACGGACAACAGCTCCGACTCGGCTGGCTCCGCTACCTCTTCACGCTCGGCGGTGGATCCGTCAAGTCCGGCGTCACTCGTGCCACCATTGTTGCTGCGGGTGAGTGATATCTTTTTTTTTTTTTTTCTGCTTCGCACGTATCAGTGTCATCATTTTGGATTTGTTACCCCATGCGCCATCTCGGTCGCACGCAGTCTTCTTACTGTCCGCATCTCCACCGGCAGAATAAGGGCCGACTCGCACACTCCCAAGTTCGCGTGGGAATCGAATCGATCCTTTCGGCCTGCGTACATTGACCTGATGTGTTCGATCCCAACTCTCGCTCTGGTGGTTTTCCGTCTGTGATGGCATGCCCTTTTTTGCCTGGTGTCACATGATCTAATATACTGTGCTCTGACATCTATTGTTTAATCTTTAATCCTCGACCCACAACTTTGGACATTCCAAAACCAAAGAAACTCAAACAAACGATATATACTTACCATATTCTATCTCCAGTGGCATACCTCGCACTCCAGCTCCTCGACCGCCGAGGTTCCAAGCTATGAATCAATTTCCTCCCCGGTGATTGTCAAAGTTACAGTCCAATGTCTATCTACTGATCATTTCTTGGTATGGTTTTGGTGCATTGATGTCTCTTCGGGGTGGATTCTTTTCTGATATTCGAAATTTCTTTGGATTTTCTGATCTGGCGCCATTTTTTTTTTCTTTTTGCTTTGGTTTGTGCTTTAGGGTGTGGTCCGATGTTTATGATTATGTATACTATAATTTGCCTCCTGATGGCAGGAGGATTGAGGGGCAAATACCATCTAGTGGGGGGGGAGTAGCTAGCAGGCTAGCTAGCCGGCGCGACAAATTTGAAGTATGATCGATCATGATTACTATCAGTGACTTTCATTCAGAACGTAGGCATCTATTCTATCAAGTATCTTCTGAGTCCATCCATACGCATCTACTTAATCTTGAGAAAATGGTCCGGTGTTTCTGCATCCGGTGGATTCAAATGTCTATTTATCATCATTGCATGTCACGTCACATCTCCATCCCTTATCAAGATAGTTAGTGGTAGTATTGGGCGTCATCAAGAAAAAAGCAAACCCATCGCGTTCCACCAACAATTCCTAGGTTTTTGGAGCAAATGGTCTATGAGCCAGAAATTTGGAAAGAGATGGCGGGAAAAGACTTGAGAAGATGTGAACAAGGGGTAAGCAAAAAAAAAAAGGAGAAATTGTGGGGTGGGGATAGATAGGCAACCCGACCATATACAGTGAAGTGGTCGTGACAGGGTAGCTAGGCCGTTCCAATGTAGGTTAGGTTATGTTTCGCGATGTTCGGAGGGTGGAAGTGCGCAATGTGTGTGTAATGCATCCCACAGGGAGCGGAGGATGTGGGATGAATTGTTCCCTCAAATCCCGGGGCCTGGGGCCCGCTAACACCGCCTCTCCACGCCCTTTTGACTTACGCATAGGTACTTCACCCCCTTGTATGGTTTGACGCCTTCGCCCAGGCCGCGGCTTTTCCGCGGGTCGATGTTGAGGCTGTCGACTTTGAGGCCGGAGGGGAGCCAGCCGCGCACGGAGAAGGAGACGGAGGCGGAGGTGGGCATGAGGATGGCGTTGAGTTGGGTCTTGGTCTTGCGGGGGGCGGTGTGGAATATGTTGGCTGGCTGGCGGTCTTTGGAGGGTTTGGGGGAGGAGTTGGAGCGGAGCTTTTCTGGACGGGCGTGGCGGGGTTCGGTTTCGGGCTCGGCACCCGTTTCTGGGGTAGTATGTTGTGTTTCCCCTTCGGCTTCAGGGAGGAGTGTTGATGGTTGTGAAGGAGCTGGAGGAGCTGGAGTTGACGGCTGGGAGGGGTCGGAGGAGGGGTAGGGTTGGGGTTGTTCGGCGTCCAGGAGGTTGTTGGGGTCGGCGGCAGGAGAAGCTGGTGCTTCGGCCTCTGCTGCAGCCGCCGCGGCTGCGCGAGAGGATTTCTTGACAACCTTCTTCTTCTTCTTTTTCTTGGTCTTCCGTTTTGTGGTGCCCGTTTCCGGGTCCTGATATGCCGTGGTTGGGTCATAGTAGCCCTGGAGAAGGTTGGCGTCTGCATCTTCCAACTCGTCTTCGGCATCGTCCTCATCGTAATGACCAACCACGCTACACCGCAAGGTCGCGGTGCCGGAGACAGTACCGGCGTCTTTGGTCGGGATTCGCCATTCGAGCACCTCGCTCCCCGGAGAGTACAAGGCCTCTCCGCGGCTGGCTTGCATCTCTGTGATATTCCGGACCGACTTGGGGATGGGAACCGTAACAACGACCTCTTCCAAGGCAGGTGCCGCGGAGTTCCCGCCCCCTCCGAGGAACGAGGGGGTCGATGTCCCTGACCCACTGCGCCCGACTCCGGGCCGGTTGGCGGATGTGTAGCCCGGAAAGTTGGTGTTGAGAATCAGGCGCACTTCGAACTCGGCGCCTGTTGGGCCGAGAGACTTGCGAACATCCACGATAGCCGGCAGGAAAAGCTTCTCCATGTGGGTGGGAGGTTGGTCAAGGTTGGGGTCAAGCGGCAGGAGATCTACCTCATACCCGGCGAGGATGAATCGACCGTCCGGTGGAACAAAACTGAGCTCCCCCGGCCGTTCCCGCCATCGCGCTAATCGCACACAGGGGTGGAAGACAGGAAGCTCCAGCTTCCGCCCCAAGACTTTCTGGCCGCCGGGTGCCGTTAAGGAGAGAAGGAGATCTGGGACACCGGAGACCTTCGCAGTAAAGGCGATGGTGCCGGAGGCCAAAGCAGATAGCAGACGACCGGACGGGGCGATAGTGACCGACAAAGACTCGATTATGTCAACATATATCTCGTTTGAGGTATGACGAACACCAGATTTCCGCCAAGGTATCGCGGGACCTTGTGCTGCGGCGGCGGACGACAAAGATTGCTTCAATGCGTTGGGCTGGCCCAGGATTGGTGTGGATGAACTATTTTGACGGGACCACAAGGGTTAGTATAATTGACTAAGAGCTCCGTATGCCAAGTTGGCGGGGTCATTCATCGACAAGGTATAGTCACTCACCCAGCCAACCCAACCCCGCCCAAGAGTTTCCCCATCCATCCTGGCATTTCAACCACCTCCTGCAACATGTTGGGCTCGGTGTTGCACACGATGCCGCCATCGCACATCTCGTAAAGTAGCTGCGCGACCACATCGTAGTTGGCCTGTAGCTTTGTTGAGAGCAATGGCGCCCCAACGAACTCCTCGAGGACATCGACGACTCGATGTAGAAACTCCAGCACCAGCAGCGCTTCCGAGTCAACCTCGGAGACTGCGATGAAGGTGAGATTCGACTGGACGATGGAAAAGACGGTCACCGGTGGAGTCGCACCGGGCAGATACAGCACTGAGGGGCGAGGGGCCGCATGAGCGAGAAAGAGAGAGCGAATTACTGGTGCGGAGGGCGGACGGGAGCGGTAGACCTGTTCGACGATCGGATTGCTGAAGGACAGAACGTCAGTAGCTGGGGAGATACGGAGTGTTTAGAGAAACAGACGTCTGCTCATCATAAATATAAAGCGCATCGACTTGGCCGCTCATGATGGCGACCTAACTCGACGGGGCTGGGGAATCGGGGGGAGGGGGGAGTGGGCGGTCATGGTCCGTCCGGGCGTGATGGTCGGGGAAGGGAAATGAGGCCATCCGCCTCCAAATCGCCCGCGTTCTGCCGCTCACCTCCGCCTGGGTCATCGGATGAATCCGATTGATTTCCCGTCTCGGGGATTTCCATTGTATGAAGTGATTTATTGTCCTCCATTCATAAATACCTACTCACCCCATACTACCCTTCCCTCTTCTGTCTTCGCCCAGCATGCCTTCCTCCTCCTCCTCCTCCTCTTCCTCGAATGAAATTGAGCGCTGGGATGTTCAGCCCAAGGATGCGAAGCGCATGCTCGCCGAAGAATCCTACGATGACTGTCTATCCTGCCGCATAACAGGTTGGTTTTCTCTCCTTCTGCTTTAACTCGCTTTAAAGCCCCGGTGGTTAAGCCTCAAGGAACACAGGATCTGCCGCATTCATCGGCCTCGGTGTCTACAGCTACTGGACGGGAATGAGCAACCTCAGGAAGCAAGAAAAGACAATCATGCAAAGCGCCACCAAGTACAAGATGGGATCTCGACGTCTCGGCATTGCGACTATCTCCGCAACCCTGGTCGGCATGGGCGTTTGGAGGGCTTTCAACTAATACCCAGGTTTCAAGTTTGTGATTTTTATTCCACTCAGGGCGTTATGTATATCAGCTCAAATGATTGAAACTACTCTATGATTGATAAGAGTCACGTGTGAATGAGTGCATGAAATGTTTATACGTTTAGCATTGACACGAGCTGCCTCGTCGGGTATCGCCAAAGCCTGTTAACCTCTATAGATTCGATGATTATGAATCAAAAAGAAAGAGAAATGAAAGGTGGTTGAAGGTGGATATGAAGAAAGGAAACACAGTGGAGGAGGATAGGATGAGCGTGAAAACGGGAAGTAAGATAAAATGACCGTGGCCTGAAGACCGCATGCAATACTCCCACAAATGCACCAGGATAAACAAAAAAAAAATGTATCAATGTAATAATAACCGCTGCGTAACCATAGGAATATGAACTTCGTCTGATCGTCGATACAATATTCTTTCAGGTGAAGCGGCCTCGCTTGCCGCCGCCGAACAAGTCTCGATTCCCGAGGCCAGACAGGTCGAAGAAATCCGGCACTGCGAGCTTGCGTTTCGAGCCAAGTCCGACGGAGGACTCGCGAGTGGACGATCGAGGGTTGGGTCGTGAAAAGTTGTTGTGACGGGTTTGCTGCCGGCCATTTCGAGGCAGTACTGAAACGCTGACGGGCGCCCCGTCTTGAGACAAGGGTGTTGAACTATCCGAGGCTTGCATATCCATATCTTGTTCTGGTGGGAAGGCTGGTCCGGCAGTGAAAGTAAAGATCGTAGGTCTGTCGAAGGTACTAGGTTCGGATGATGGAGGGGAAGACGGTGGTGATGAAGCCTGGGGTGGCGGGGCGCTCGGCTCGTCGACTGATGGAGATGCTGACTTGGATACTTGTCGTGTCGGTTCAGATTCGGGCTGTGCCTTGCGAGTTGCAGCAGAAGTTGTGCCTCTGGTTTGTTTCTCAACCTCGTCGTCGTCGCTATGGGCACCGATGCCGTCGCTCCGTTCCGTGGCCCACTGTCGAACCTTCCAGCCCTCTCCATCACCCAGCCCGAGGTTCTCCCGATCTAGAAAGTGCAATAGGTCCTCAATGGCTTCTTGGTAGCCTGCTTGCTTGGCTTGAGCTTGTTCGTAAACGGCATTCTTGTAGAGGTTGGTGACTGAGAGGGCAGCCGCCTTGAACGATTGAAGAAGCTGCTCAGGGGGCTGCGGGCGGGGTGTCGATTTCGGCAATGAAGTGTTCAAAGATCTCATTGAGTCCATAATGAAGTGAACTGCAGCAGAAGAAATAGCGTTGCAGGAAACTTGAGACAAAGTCTTAGAAGACGGCGACGTCGTCACAACCGCCACTAGGAGGGGTGACTTGAACCGTGCGTTGGCTGCCAACAGGGAGCGGGCAATTAAATTACTCGAAAGGGTCAGGAAGCGCGGGTAATATCGAGATATTCCAGAGATATGTTCACAAAGGTGACAGTACAAGTAAGGATGATGCAAATAAAGGAGGAAAGAAAGGGAGTGGGAGAGTGAAGTAGACACACGATGTTGACTCAAGGATGATTCGATCGGGAGAATGTTGGCGCAGCTGATCCTTCTTTGCTTCTGACCGGGTAACGTGACCCACAGCGGGGAAACTTGTTTTCCGCTCTGCTCTTCTGGGCAAGTGCCTTATCCTGCAGTGCGGTGCGGTGCCAGCGTGCCCTGCAGTACGGGACTACGGTCGGAGTGACCTCCTCCTCCTCCCGAGTCCCGACTCGAATGCCCCCCCCTCTTTCCTCCCCTGCTGACTCACATCTTACTCACCCTAAGCTTGCGCGTCTCCCCGACCAATCAGCGCGTCAAGGGGCCGCGCTTCGCCGGCGAATTTCCATTTGCCATCCCGGCGCGACTGCGAGGCGGTACTTCTTTCGTCCTTTCATCATCCTCCGTCACTACGATTGTTTTTCACCCTACCTTTGTCCTCCATCTCAAAGACAAATTGTGGGACCAGGCTTGTCCTCAATCAGCCCAAACTCAGAGGAGTGGCAATTCTCTCTCATCAGTCCTTCTCACTCGCTCCATATTTGTCCGATTGCATACTCTCAGATCGCGTTTCTGCCGATATAGTTGAACCTGCCTGCGCAAGGTGCGCTTTGGAAAGTCATGGCTCCTTCACACATTCCGACCTCCGACCCGCCGTCTCAGGCAGATACCCCAATGACCGATGCGACTGCAGAGCCCATCACGTCGGTGCCAGTTGATAGGCCAGACGCGCAAATGACGGTAAGTGCGCGCATTCATGCCATGAGCTATACCTGCCAAACCATGTCACATATCTTATAAGGAAGCTTTTGCTAACCATCAGAGCGTTTTGTAACTTCCAGGACACTCCCGACTACACGGTATTAACGCTCCGATGTTGAACACTGCTATCAACGCATAGATGGGCTGACGGGCGCGCAATAGGATACTGATACGAACCCCAACACCACGGCGAGCAGTGTTGCAGGCGACGCACCGCCTTTGGATGGGCGGAGACGACGATCCGAAGCTTTTCACATGAGAAAAAGTATCCTGGGTAAAAAGCACGGTCGCTTGGACGAATCAATGGTAGGTGGATATGCTACATACCCATGCACCAGCATCCACTCGCTCATGTGTGTGACTATAGGAAGATGATTCTATCCGTCGTTTTCGCTACCTCCTCGGCCTCACCGATCTATTCCGTCATTTCATTGAAACAAATCCGAATCCGCGAATCAAAGAGATCATGGCTGAGATCGACCGGCAAAATGAAGAGGAGGAAGCAAAAGCTAAAAAGAAGGGATCAGCTCGCTCAGGTGGTGCGAGTGCCGACAGACGTCGCAGAACAGAACAAGAGGAAGATGCTGAGCTTCTCAAAGACGAAAGGAGCGGCGGCGAAACAGGCACCGTTTTCCGGGAATCCCCGCCCTTCATCAAGGGAGAGATGCGCGACTATCAGGTTGCCGGTCTGAACTGGCTTGTTTCCCTTCATGAAAACGGTATCTCTGGGATTCTGGCGGATGAGATGGGTTTGGGCAAAACGTTGCAGACCATCTCTTTCCTTGGCTACCTCCGACATGTCTGCGGAATCACAGGACCACACCTTGTTGCAGTCCCGAAATCAACACTTGACAATTGGAGGCGAGAGTTTGGAAAGTGGACTCCTGAGGTGAACGTCCTGGTATTGCAGGGTGACAAGGAAGAGCGGCATCGCTTGATCAACGAGCGCCTTCTGGACGAGAACTTCGATGTTTGTATCACCAGTTACGAAATGGTTCTTCGCGAGAAGAGTCACTTGAAGAAGTTTGCTTGGGAGTACATCATCATCGATGAGGCTCATCGTATCAAGAACGAAGAGTCTTCGCTGGCACAAATCATTCGTGTCTTCCATTCTAGGAATCGACTGTTGATTACTGGTACTCCTCTGCAGAACAACCTGCACGAACTCTGGGCTCTCTTGAACTTCTTGCTACCGGACGTCTTTGGTGATTCGGAGGCTTTCGATCAGTGGTTCTCCAGTCAAGATGCTGACCAGGACACTGTGGTGCAACAACTCCACCGCGTTTTGCGGCCTTTCCTGCTGCGCCGTGTCAAGAACGACGTGGAGAAGAGCCTGCTTCCTAAGAAGGAGATTAACCTATACGTACCCATGTCAGAGATGCAAGTTAAATGGTACCAGAAAATCTTGGAGAAGGACATCGACGCGGTAAATGGTGCTGCCGGCAAGCGCGAATCGAAGACTCGTTTGCTAAACATTGTCATGCAATTGCGCAAGTGTTGCAATCACCCATACCTTTTCGAAGGCGCCGAGCCAGGTCCTCCGTACACAACCGATGAACATCTTGTGGACAATGCGGGAAAGATGGTTATCCTTGATAAGGTTCTGACGCGCATGAAGAAGCAGGGCAGTCGCGTGCTCATTTTCTCCCAGATGAGTCGTGTTCTCGACATTCTGGAAGATTACTGCGTCTTCCGAGAGTACAAGTATTGCCGCATTGACGGTACGACCGCTCATGAGGATCGAATCGCCGCCATTGATGAGTACAACAAGCCTGACTCGGAGAAATTCATCTTTCTTCTTACAACAAGAGCAGGTGGATTGGGAATCAACCTGACAACCGCCGACATTGTTGTTCTTTATGATAGTGATTGGAATCCCCAGGCGGATCTACAGGCCATGGATCGTGCTCACCGGATTGGTCAGACTAAGCAGGTTGTTGTATTCCGATTCATTACAGAAAACGCTATTGAGGAAAAGGTTCTAGAACGTGCGGCGCAGAAATTGCGGTTGGACCAGCTCGTTATCCAACAAGGGCGTGCCCAGCAGCAAACCAAGAATGCTGCATCGAAAGACGAGCTCCTTGGCATGATTCAGCATGGAGCTGCCAACGTCTTCACCCAGAAAGGCGCAACGGGGTCTTTGTCTACGGAGAACAAATTGTCTGAAGATGACATCGATGCTATTCTGCGCAAGGGCGAAGAGAGAACCGCGGAGTTAAACAAGAAGTACGAAAAGCTTGGAATCGATGACCTCCAGAAGTTTAGTTCGGAGAGTGCGTACGAGTGGAATGGTCAAGATTTCGCCGATCGCAAGAAGGACATTGGAATTAACTGGATCAACCCAGCCAAGCGCGAGCGAAAGGAGCAGTTCTATTCTATCGACAAGTACTATCGTCAGGCTTTGGCCACCGGCGGCAGAACAGCTGATCCTAAACCGAAGGTTCCGCGAGCCCCCAAGCAAATCGCCGTCCATGATTGGCAATTCTTCCCCCCTGGGCTTCAAGAACTTCAAGAGAAGGAAACTGCGTACTTCCACAAAGAGATCGGCTACAAGGTTCCTCTATCGGATGGTCCTGATGAAGAGCTCAGTGAGCGTGAAGCCGAGCGCGACCTGGAGCAGCAAGAGATAGACAATGCTGTGCCGTTGACGGAAGAGGAGCAGGCACAAAAGGCAAAGATGTCCGAAGAGGGCTTCTCTACCTGGAACCGCCGTGATTTCCAGCAGTTTGTCAATGGCTCGGCCAAATTCGGTCGCACTGATTATGCCGGCATTGCTACCGAGGTGGATAGCAAGGAGCCGGATGAAATCGAGGAGTACGCTCAAGTATTCTGGGAACGATACACCGAGATCCAAGACTATCCTAAGTATCTTCGCGTCATTGATCAAGGCGAGGAAAAGCTGCGCAAGATGAACCATCAGCGCAAGATGCTGCGCAAGAAGATGGAGATGTACCGCGTGCCCCTTCAACAGCTCAAGATCAACTACACGGTGTCGACTACTAATAAGAAAGTCTATACGGAAGAAGAAGATCGATTCTTGTTGGTCATGCTGGACAAGTATGGGGTCGATGGCGAGGGTCTCTATGAGAAAATCCGTGACGAGATTCGCGAGTCTCCCCTCTTCCGCTTCGACTGGTTCTTTCTCAGCCGGACACCTGTCGAAATCGGGCGTCGCTGCACCACACTATTGAATACTGTCGCTAAGGAATTTGAGACCACCGAAGACGGAAAGGCGAATGGGGAAGGTGGCAAAGGTCGCGGGCGTGATCGGGACGAAGAGGAGGTTGAGAATGAAGAAGAGGCCCCTGCAAAGAAGAAAACCAAGGGTGGTGCAGTTGTAAGTCAAAACCTCTCATTGATAGCTTCCGCATAGTTCTTACTGACGCCCCTCGCAGAACAAGCAGGTGAAGGCCGTCAAGGGTGGCAGCAAAGCAAATTCGGCCTCCACGTCGCGGGCTGCTAGTGTTTCGTCCAACGCAGCCTCGAAATCGAAGAGCCGGAAAAAGTGATGTCTCTTACCTTGTGCGGTCTCGGCTTCAAATGACTAAGATTTTATGACTTTTCTGTAGACTGTTTGGGAAGTCTTGACAGAGGATGGGACTTGTTGGTGCATCATGTTTCATATATGCTGGGTTGGGCGTTGGCAAATAAATGCCACTGTAGTCTATAATGTTACTTTTTCATCTTCCCACCTCGAGTTTCGGTGGCATGTAGATCAAGGCGTGTCAGTGTGGATTCTTCAAGTTCATGCCGACTTCTTCCTTTATTTATCATTCACTTAAACCTGATCATCATCCAAGATGAGAGGCAGTAGAGCACAGCTGAGGAGAGAGTATGCCGTCTACCATCTACCACAAAAAGCAATTCTACCTGTTTCGGCGGTTTCCACCGCCCGCCACTTCTAGATAACTGTAACCAAGTCCCTGATAAGATAGGCGCATTATCTTTATTCCTTTCCAAATCGCGTCAATAGAACGCGTCCGCATGATTTAATCAATATCACCGTCTCGGAAACAGAGGAAGCTGGTATACATTTTCTCGACGATGAAGCGGCACATTTCCCTTCCTTCCTTTGTGCACAATAGTCATTCGTTTCGACTCGCTTTCTAGAGCCTTCAGCCGCAGTGTTACCTTATCACGGTGTCAACTCATCCTCAACATTTGATTTCAACAAATAACTCAACCTCTCTTCGTCCGACTATACAGGCTCACATAGGACTTCCATTGCCATCGCCCGCTGATGCTTCAATCCTGAAATATTATTCCCTGGACGGAACAGAAGTTCATAGCGAAAGACCGGACCAGCACATGTCGGACAACTCTGATAGCGAAGGCGGCCTTGTTGGGGAGCTTCTTGCCAGGTTCAAGAGCGGCCCTGCTGTTCGCACCTCGGAAGCGCCTCAAGATGGAAGTGCCTTGAAAGAGTCTGGAGTGCCAGAAATTGAGGCATCTGAGGATGATTTCCCACCTCAGCAAGATTCACCAGAACGCAACCTAATCCAAGAAAGCCCATTAGAGCCTCGGCTACCGCGGCCTGTCGTTGAGGTTCCACTTGCCCCCAGCAGTGTTATCGAGGACTGCGAATACCTACCTGGACACTTTGAGGCTCTCTACATTATCAGCGAGGAGGTTTCTGAGACAGAGGGCGGGCTTCTGTATCGGATTAGGCTGAAAAGTGGCGAGATTCTAAAGGTATGTTGCACTTGCAACCTTTTTGCCCCTATATTGTGTCACTAACCGTCCCATCATCCAGGCTTCATCCGAGCAGCTTGAAACTCTCAATAATGGACGACAAGCCCTAACGAATTTCTTCCAATACGGTCCCAATGAATCAGCCTCATCTCAATCCCCCGACACATCGGAAGAAGACTCGGACTTGTCCGACGCAAGAAAGCGGACCAGGAGAAGCACCCAGCGGTCTACCCGGGCTAAAAACACTGGATTCACAGCTTTCTTCGGAAACTTGAGTAGCGATGACGAGATAGGCCATCCACGACGAGGAGGCTATTCTTCCAGTGAAGATATTATCGCATCATCTGGTACAACAACAAGAAGGCGTCGCATGTTACGAGCTCGAAAGAGCAAGTCGCGCTCAGAGATCTTGCTATCGGACGAAGAAAACAGCCGCCGGAGTACCCCAGCAGGCACGCGTCAGTCGACAAGGACTCGAAAGGCCTTGCGGAAGAACCTGCGCGAACGGAATGAGGACGAAATCTCCGAGAATGAGAACACACCGAAAAATCATGAAAAGTACTTCGGTGCCAAAGAGAGGTTTCAGAAGATACCAGAAAATGATCCTTTCCGAGAAAGACACCGCGGCGCTTGCACGAGATGTCATGTTATCGGAGACGATCATGCGAAAGGACCTCTCGTATTCTGCCAGGGATGTACCAGCAGTTTCCACCATTCATGCCTGGGTCCCCGGGCTGCCCGAGACCATCTAGTTACTAAAGTCACCGAAGATTTGTTTGTCCTTCAATGCCGCAACTGCTTGGGAGTTGCTCATTCAAAAGACCCAATTGTACCTCATCAGGGTCATTGTGCTATCTGCAATCGCGAAGGGAACATGTCAAGGCCACTGCGGGATCGTCTAACGCCGAAGCAGGAACAACAGTCTCGGCAGCAGAACGGTGGGAAGGATCCTATAACTTTCATCGATATGTCGCGGGTCAATAATGTGGCTAATTTACTATTCCGTTGCACTACTTGCCATCGAGCCTTCCACTTCGAGCATCTATCTGACGTCGCTCATCTTACGTGGCATTGCCAGGACTGTGCTTCAGTCCCGGGAGAAGTCGGTGCTATAGTTGCCTGGCGACCAGTCGACCCAAAGGCGAAATTTGCAAAAGAAGCGGAGCGGGAGTATCTTATCAAATGGAAAAACCAATCCTACGGCCACGCGACCTGGATGCCTGGAAGCTGGGTATGGGGCTTTGTTAACCATATCATGCGTCGGGCCTTTCTCAAGAAGAACCTCGCACCGCAAAGGACTATCGAAGAAGCTGTTCCAGATGATTATTTACGGATCGATATCATCTTCGACGTTCGCTATTCTAGCTCATCGCCGCCTGGAGAAAGCAAGCAGCGGTCGTACGAAGCAGACCTGGAGCGGATTTACAATGTGTCTCAGGTATATGTCAAATTCAAAGGCCTTCCGTATGAGGAGGTGGTCTGGGATACACCTCCTGATCGGAATGATGTGGAGAGATGGGAGGACTTCAAAGCTGCTTTTGCGGACTGGGTCAAACGGGAATATGTCCGTCAGCCGAACCAAGAAACCTTGAGAAGACATCTCGCCAAGAAGAGAAAAAAGAACTTCCAGACTGATCTGGTCAAAGACCATCAGCCCACCATTATGACGGGTGGAGAGATGATGGACTACCAACACGATGGTGTCAATTGGCTCTACTACATGTGGTTCAAACAGCAAAACGCCATTCTTGCCGATGAGATGGGTCTTGGAAAGACGATTCAAGTCATTGGCTTCATGGCTACCCTGATTCAGTACCACAGATGCTGGCCTTTCCTGGTGGTGGTGCCTAATTCCACCTGTCCCAACTGGCGCAAAGAAATCAAGTCATGGGTTCCTTCAATGCGGGTTGTGACATACTACGGGTCTGCATTTTCTCGCAATCTTGCCAAAGAGTATGAGATGTATGCTGATGACGATCCTACTCTCCGGTGCCACGTCGTCGTGACTTCGTATGAGACGATGGTTGATGATGCATCCCGCAGATCCCTGGCAAAGATTCCCTGGGCTGGGTTGATTGTTGACGAAGGCCAACGGCTCAAGAACGACAAGAGCCAACTTTATGAAGCACTGTCGCGAATCAGATTCCCGTTCAAGTTGCTTTTGACGGGCACTCCGCTACAAAATAACATCCGAGAACTATTCAATTTACTTCAGTTTTGCGACCCGTCAAAGAAGGCCTTTGACCTCGAACAAGAGTACGGCACGCTTTCACAGGAGAATATTACGAAGCTGCATGAAATGCTACGGCCTTTCTTCCTGCGACGGACAAAAGCGCAAGTGCTCACATTTCTTCCTCCAGTTGCCCAGATTATTGTTCCGGTCTCGATGTCTGTGGTACAGAAGAAACTATACAAATCTATCCTTGCCAAAAACCCTCAATTGATCAAGGCTATATTTCAGCGCAATGGGGCCAAGGCTTTGAAACAGGCCGAAAGACATAACCTGAACAATATTCTCATGCAATTGCGCAAATGTCTGTGTCATCCATTCGTCTATAGCAGAGCCATCGAGGAAAGAACTGCTGATAGGATGAAATCCCATCGGCACTTGGTGGATGCAGCTGGTAAACTTCAATTGTTGGAACTGATGCTCCCAAAACTCAAGGATCGTGGCCATAGGGTCCTCATTTTCAGTCAGTTTCTCGAAAATCTCGACATAATCGAGGATTTCCTCGACGGAATGGGTTTACCACATCTTCGCCTCGATGGTAGAATGAATTCGCTCGAGAAGCAGAAGACTATCGACGATTACAACGCGCAAGATTCGCCCTACTTCGCCTTTCTTCTCTCGACTCGGTCTGGTGGAGTCGGGATCAACCTGGCTACTGCAGATACTGTGATCATTATGGACCCGGACTTCAACCCCCATCAAGACATGCAGGCGTTGTCACGTGCTCATCGGATAGGGCAAACGAACAAGGTTCTTGTCTTCCAGCTTATGACCCGGAGCAGTGCCGAAGAGAAGATCATGCAAATAGGCAAGAAGAAGATGGTCCTAGACCATGTTCTTATTGACCGCATGGTGGCGGAGGAAGATGACGGGCAAGATCTTGAGTCTGTCCTCCGTCATGGAGCTCAGGCCTTGTTTGATGACGATGACTCTGGCGATGTACAATATGACTCTGAGTCTGTCGACAAGCTCCTTGATCGCAGTCAAGCCGAACAAGCCAAGGCGCCGGTTGAAGGTGACCCGGAGTCTCAATTCAGCTTTGCTCGGGTGTGGGCAAACGATAACCAGAATCTGGAGGATCGCCTACAGGAGATGACTGAGCAGACTGAGCAGGCGGTACCCAATGCTGACATCTGGGACAACATTCTGCGCGAGCGAGAACAAGCTGCAGCTGAGGAAGCCACGCGAAAAGCGGAGACATTTGGCCGTGGAAAGAGGAAGCGTACCAATGTTGATTATGGCAAAACTACCAGGGAATCGTCCCCCGTCGATGATCATATAATGCGGCTGGCAGACAGCGACGGGGAGTACCAGGCAGAAGACGCCGTTAACTCCGATTCCGACTTGGCCCCTGAGCTAGACCGTGAGGAACTGGCGATCATCCCCAAAAGGACTAAAGGTAAGTGCTCGGTGCTATTAGGGTTATCCGATTTTCACTAATGCAAGCTACAGTTCGGGAATTCGAAAGAATTGCTCCCATCAACTTGCCGCTGGCCATGGATGGCAGTGCGGAACCTGACCAAACTCAGCAACCAACTTGTATCGCATGCAAGCAGGCTCATCCTGTTGGTTCTTGTCGCTTGAGGTTGGCTGGTGTTGAGCATTGTCCTCTATGTGGTCTTGCCCACTACGGTTATTCGCGCACATGCCCGCACCTGAAGTCTGATGCACAAGTCGCCAGGATGCTGGACGCTATAAAGCATAGTACTGAAGACAAGGAGCTCGTTCTCCTAGCGAAAAAGTATTTGACTGGTATTCGTGGCAACCTTGCACATCGCAAGAGAAAGGAGGCCAGTAAGGCTGCAGCAAGCGGTGCGACTCTTCCTGCCTCCACCTCTATTGCAACCAGCTCCTCCGTTATCGACCTCACTACTGAACATCGTATGCAGCCACCTGGTCCAGCATTGATGAATCCTGTACAGTCTTTCCCCTCATCTACTCAGATACCTCAACACCATCCTACCAACAGGGTGTAGAGTGTACTTGAAACAGCACGTGACGGTGGTGATTTTGTTATTTTGTTCTCTTTCCATAGAGATTGATTCAGCGTTAGTTGGCTCAAGGGTCTCGGAGTTTGTGATATCATAGCATTGGCAGGAGTTGCATCAAAAAAGCTATGTAATTACATTTTGTTTAGACAAGCAATGGACCTGAGGCAGATAAACTGGGTCACATGTTCGTGATCTTGGCCTTCCTTCCTTCCTTTCTTCCTTCCTTCTGGTTGGCTCCGCTGGTTCAAACCAGAACATCCAGCCGACTGCATCTCGTTTGGGGATATCGATTTCAGAAGCTCAAAGTAGACTTCATCTCGTTTGTTGCCCTCCTCTTCTTTCCGCGCATCGCGCATTGCGTATTTGCAGAGACTCTTCGCAAGGCCGTTTGTGGATAATGCTGATCTGCTCATTCGTTGGATCGTTCGTGTCACCAACGTCACCCGCCGATATAATCGTTACTTTCTCCCTCCACGTTGCCAGCAGACCGCATCAAGGCTTATCGGAGATTGAATGTCAATGTCAGGACTGGAAACGAGATATGGGTTGACCCTCTCAGGGGACACTCTTTCAGGGACAGCAGGGGCAAGCAAAGCATATCTGTCTATCGACTTGATCCTCGACCTTTGGCCGTTGAATTCACCCGGAATCAATTGATGCAAAAAGATAACATGGCTTAATTCAGAGGTATGAGGATGGTGGAATTAGTCCGGCACGAGATATCATCCAGAGGCTGAATTAATGGGAGAGACAGCAATTGCGCCTTTTCCACTGAAGCGGACCAAAGCCCCCATAACATGCGACCAGCGAGGAGGCTGCAGCCATCCGGGACGGTTGTACTGGCGAGCATCATCGGACAAACACTGACGGCATTTAGTCATGGCTGGATCTGGACCCTGCGACTGCTCTTATCCTCTGCGGAATCTTCGCGCTGGTATTTCTTTTTCTTTTTCTTTTTTTCTGGTCTTTTGCCAATTCTCGGCCGGTTGAGAATCTTGTGATTTGCATTGGATTCTCTGGGCGGCGAACATTAGATGTGTTCTCAGCCTGGCTTTTTATACTCTTGTTCCTATCGCTTCTTTTTTGCGTGACTGTTTCTGCAGGGTTATTAGTGATATAACACCGATCTCTGCAAGCTCACACACCTGGGTTACTCTTGTTCCTGGTGTGAATGGTGTATCGTTCTCTGTGTGGTGTTATCAACCCCTGTTGCCAACGCCTGTCTCAGTGAATGTCAACTGATTTTTGCGGACCAGTGATTCACTGATCTTTAACACAGTCTTTCTTTCTGTTTATTTCTCTGGATTCTCTTCTCTCTTCTCTTCCTTCTTTTGATCTCTTCGCTGTGATCGTGTTCCCCTCTTTACTTTCATCCATCTACCTCTATCTCTCCACCATCTGTCTTTACACTCTTTCCTTTTCATCTCCCATGGCGATATACTTCATCTTCTAGCATAGGTTATATCGCTTCCTGACACTCAGCTTCTCATCCGTCTATCCCTGCCAAAGACTGGGTTGCAAGTTCGCGTTGCCAAGCAGCCATGTCTTCGCCGATTCGCCCTCAGTTTTTCTGTACTCGCCCAAATGGCACCCTCACCCCCCTGGTTGCTGTCGACGAGCTACCCTCACATATCTCAATTCGCGGTGCTCCCCGTACCCTCTCGCCAAGCGAAACTCAAGGCATGACTAGTTTGGGAATTGTCAGCTCTAGATTACAATTCTATGTCCTCGAAGGCGCTCTCTCAAATACAACTCGCGCGTCATCCAGTAACGCACCTGGACACCGCTCCCGCGACAATGATGTGCAGGCGACGCTTATGAGTCTTGCTTCCGATGAAAACATACCAGTGAGTCAGAGAGTTGCTATCAGTGCGCTACTGCAACATGGTCTATCTCAGAACTGGTTTGCGACACCTTCATCATCTAGCGGCTGGCTGGTCCCAAGCAGCAATGTGAATCCCCCAGGAAACGGTACTGCTAGACAGGTACGTGTTACTTGATATGCGACACGCTAGAAAGGCGCCAAGTTCCAAGGGAATGAACTTGACTAACCCTCTTGCAGAGTCCCCACTACAACTCGAAGAAAGAGTACTGCTCTTATTGGATCCGTCATGGCGAATGCGACTATCAGCAACAAGGCAAGCGGCTCATATTACATTGGGATAACATTGACTCTAACATTTGCCATAGGATGTCTCTATAAGCATGAAATGCCTCACGATTTGTCCATGCTAGAGAAGCTTGGTCTGCGCGACATCCCTCGCTGGTACCGCGATAAGTACAATATCCCCAGCCTACTTCCCAATGGTCATGGACATCCTCGTACCCCCCTTAACCATACACTCCCTGCACCCGATGGTGGTTCCTATAAATCACTTCCGTATCACCCGCGCTTGGGTATGAATGAAGCCCTTGACGCGCCTGAGATAAAGAAGGAACCTGAACAGGAATTTGCTGCAAACCAGCTCTCCATTCAGCAATCTCCATTGGGATTCCCTGGTGCCTCAAGGCTCGCTTTGCCGGCGATGGACGTAGCGAAGACTTCTAAGGCTCAGAGGGTAGAGCCAAAGCACACTTCCAGCTCCAAGAATCTGGCTCTCAGGAAGCTCGATCTTCTGTCTTTTGAGCCGCTCCCGGAGTTTGACTACTCATCCTTGAAGCCTGCCAATGGAAACAACTCGCCTGCTTTTGATCATCCACACGCGCAGAACAGTACTGCTTACAAGAACGCTGTCACTGATCCGTTCGAAGGCAACTGCAGAGATTCGCGTGGAAGTTTCGGCAGTATCCAACATTTCTTACCTGCCTCTCTTGGTATCAATCCGTGCCAGGGTTCAAGCATCTTGCGGGATGCTGCATCTCAGGGACGTTCCAAGAAGACGCATAGGTCCCGTCGTTTGTATCAACCTCGATCACAGTTTCCAACGGAAGACCCAAGCTCTGAGATGGAAGAGCGAGTCGCTGGGGCGAGTTATTCTAGCCAGGCCACTCTTCCGTCGAATTGTACATCGCCTGCCTCAAGGGTCACATTCGGGACTTTCGATTCTCTCCAGGCGCATGTTTCCCCGGGTCTCATGCATGGATGTGCCGCATCCGAGCCGCCTACTCGAGATGCTTCCCCTGCTACACACTCTAGTACTGCTTCATCTGAGTCCAGCCCTGGAAAGCGTCGCAATCGCGTCAAAGGCAAGAGCCACAAGCCCAATTCCGGCACCTTTGGTCAGAAGGTTTATCGCCAACGCTCTGTCGGATCTTCCGAAGATGAATTTTTCGGCGGCCTGTCCATGGAAGAGGAGAAGTAAATAGAGACCGGAGGGTGCTCACATATTTATGGTCCGAGGCTTTCTTTTACTTGATCGAAAATCAGCTATTTGCTGACTCCCCATCACACATAAATATGCGACTTTGCGGCTTTTCCATGTGCTACAATGCGAACTACTATGATATGCTACACGGGATCTCCTTTGCGGAATAAATATACCTAGAAGGAACGGAGGACTCCCCACTTGACTTGACGTTGACGTTGGAATGAGAGAAAACGGAGGTTCTGTTCGCCTACTACTACTAATCTAGCCTTGAAGGCGAAACCTGTATCCGAACACAGTGCTTCTTTCCCGGCGCCGTTCGCACATCATGTGTATGCTGTCAATACTATGCTGTTGTTGTATTTTCTTTCTTCACATTCTGCTTCCAAGTTTCCTCTTTTCCCAGTTTTCATTTTCGTTGCCTCTACCCCGCTCTCTTGTTCGGAAAGACACGGTCTCGTGTGCGAAATGTAATATAGCAGAGGTCAAGTCTATATTTGGATGGGAGTTGGACGGAGGCGATGGATTCGAACATGTGAAATATGGAGCACAGGCATGCCCTGATGCAATGAAACAGCCGTTAAGCTTTGCAGACACTTGTACCCCTCTTGATAAATCTCGAACATGATGAATCTTTTTAGATCGTGTAAGCACCTTTGTACTCTGGTAATGCGTGGATCCTCTCTTTTCCTTATCGCTCGACGGGAACACAACCAGGACCCCCGCCCTCCCAGTGCCATATCTGTGAAGATGGAATGAAGTATAATACATTGATATGATGATTCTAGTACAACCCTGCAGAAAAGAGCAATTTGCGCCACCCTGTTTTGATCTGAGCTTACAGAGATTTCCGGGAAATTCGAAGACAAAATAGGAGAAAGGACCAGAAGAAAGAAAACCAGAAGAAAACGAGCTCCAAGACCAGACACACATCATACACACATATATAGACAAAAGTCCCTGAGCCCCCGGCAAATGATTCCCCAAGACGGGATTATCCATCGTCACACCCGTACACACGCGCGCGCGTGCATTAATCATTAGAGTCTCATGTGGGCGTGGGAGGAAGGGGAGGGGAGGGGAGGGTTGGATTCTCTGCGCACAATCTCCTCCCCGCCCTCAGCGCATTCTACGCTGCGGGGTTCTCGCCCCGACCTTGACACCGACCTTCCCGCCCTTCTGGTCCTCCTTGCCGGGGAGCCTGGCCATGGGGGCGGAGCTCAGCGCGGGCAGGGTCTTGATGGCCTCGGAGATGATCTGGTTCCCGTCGACGACGCCGTCGGGTAGTTGCTCCAGCTTGCGGGCCGTCTGGGCGGCGCGGTGGGCGTCGAGCTCGCGGCGGCGCTCGGGGGTCATGGCCCACTCGTCGGGGAAGCGGAGGCGGGTCTTGGGCTTGTGGTGGCGGAGGTCGAGCGGGACGTCGGCGAAGCTGTCGCCTTCCTTGGCCTCCTTGATCAGGGTCTGGATCAGGTCACCCAGGTAGCGCTTGTTCTGGGCGCGGTGCTGGAACTTCTCGCACGACATGCGCACGATGTCGGTGTCCGGGTTGTAGCGCACGCCGACGAGCTTGAGGAATGTCTGGCGCTGGGCCTCGGTCAGGTGCGTGGGGGTCAGATCCTTGGAGGCCAGCTCGACCACCACCTTGTGCTGCGCCGGGTGCTCTTCTCCCAAGTAGGTCGTGTACCGGAAGCGGAGGATGTGGGTTTCGGGAGGCAGGGTGAAGGGTTTGGCGAGTTCTGTGAAAGAGAGAGGGGGATTCAAGTTAGCTAAACCTGCGCTTTTTTTTTTTCTGGATGGTGCTTCGTTCTCAAGCTGGGGGTAGGGATCAAGTTCAAGTAGATGCTACTCCCCCCCCCCCCCCCCGGGAGTCAACGAAGCGCGGAAGGGGGCAAGTCATACTGCTCAATGACGGCATATCCCAGGCGGCGATCCGCGCGTATTCTCTGATCTCACGGTGCTCTTCCAGCTCGGCATAGGCCATGGTCGTGATGTCGTCGTCGTTGAATTCGTCGTCCATATCGTCGGTAATACCGAACTCGTCGGGCTCCTCCTCCGCCCAGAATCCCTTGGGCCGGAAGTCTGTAGCCAGAAAGCGAAAGGGTTCGACGTGCTTGTCAATCGCGGCGATTCTCTGGTCGACCTCCGCCATGCGGGCCTTGCGTTTTTCCGGGTCGTTGAATTCGGCGATCATGCTCTTGTTCACCTCGTCGAAGGCCGCGCGGTCTTCCGGGGACATCATGTCGTACAGGGACCGCTGCTCCGGGGTCAGGTTCTCGGGCGAGTACTCCGGCAGGTTGGGGTAATCCTCCAGGCGCCGTGGGCGAGCCTCAGGGATGACCGGATCTTCGGGCATGCGGGAGAGCGGCGTGGCGGAGAAGGAGCGGAAGGAGTGGTTGGCGATGGGACCTCTCCGGGCCAGGGAGAAGGCCGAGCGGCCCAGAGACCTGGCTACTGAGGCCATTGTGAGGAGAGGGAGAGGAGAAATGAGGGAGGGAGGTGTGGTGGGCGGAGGATTGGAGGGTTTGGATGTTTTTTTGATGGTGATGGGGATTGGATGGGATTGGACTGGGCACTATGCCTTTTTGGGAAGGCGGCCCTTTCAGCTGAGCGACCGCCATCCCAATTGCTGGACATTCCGGACAGTATGCGACTCGAGTAAGTGGTCAGTTAGCTTCGCATCTTATCATTTCCTATGTAACAAGCAACATTAACTGACGTCTGCAGAGATATGTCCTGAGTCACTTATATTAACTAAAATGCCTGTCTGACGATCCCATTCAATTAAGCCCAAATCAGGCATGCATACCTCTGTCTAGCTGGCTGGTGCCTAGTCACAGTGCTGATAATCAACTTCTTAATCCCCCACCTACTACTTGGCTACATATTCCCGAGTATTTGCTCTGTTAATCGATCCACTATCCCATCGATATACAAATAAGCCTTCCACCATGGCGATGCCGGACCAATCCCTGAAGTTCTGCTTCGTGACTGTGGGAGCTACCGCTTCTTTCAACCTCCTCATTCAGTCGGTACTAGAGCAAACCTTTCTACGTGAGCTGCGCGCACACGGTTACACCAACCTGCTGGTCCAGTACGGCAAAGACGGCAACATCCTCTTCGATGAATTCCTGCGCCAGTATCCTCCCGGTAGTGAGGGCCAGCACGGCCTGCTGATCGAAGGATTCGACTTCAATCCCGACGGATTGGACAATGAAATGCGTCTTGCCAAGGCCTGGCCCACGGAAGGTCGAGTTGGGGGTCTAATTGTCAGCCATGCCGGTATAGTTGTACCTTCGCTTGTTGACTTCCCAATGCGCAAGCTGACCACGATGACTCCAGGATCTGGCAGCATTATGGATGCATTGAGATTGGGCGTGCCTCTTGCGGTGGTACCGAACCCGACCCTCAAAGACAACCACCAGCAGGAGCTTGCCGATATCCTCCAAGAACAGGGTTATCTCATTTCGAGTCACTATCAGTAAATTCTTCACGCCCTGCTTGTGTGGTGGACGCCGAGCTGACCTCCAATTAGGGAGATTGCGACAGCAGTCGATAGGGCTGAACGCCTGCGAGTTCAGATGGCCAAATGGCCGCCGGTCTCCAAGGCCCAGGAAGTCCCCCCCCCAAGCTTGGATCAAGTCATGTCTGACGAATTGGGCTTCTTGGATTGATGGTCTGTCACGGCCCAGAGACTGATACTCATCACAAATGTATTATTGTGGACGAATTGCAATGGCGTTGCGGAGCGTGGGTACTTTTAGTATAGAATAGGAAGGGCTTTGGATGGTTGCAATCACCAATGGCGCATTAGCATCCATAGTTGAGGTTTAGTGGTTTTCGCTAACTATGAGCACGTTGATCATCTCTCCTCGATCTCAGATATAAACCCGAGGTACGTAGTATAAAAGAAGTATAGGAGAATGGGGTGTTAAAGAGAAGTTGAAGTCGAGGATTGTTGGTGGAGTGGCCCAAGCTTCTCCGCGCGGGCAGATCCAACTAAACCGACTGACTTACTTTCCCTTCCCCGAAACGCGCAAAAAGAACCACCACCGACTTTCTTGTCCTTTTCATCCCTTCCCTTTTCTGCCCTCCCACGCATTGCTCTTCTACCATCTATGTCTTTGGAAAACTGTATCTCATAAGCTCAAACGTATTCCGACCAATTCCTTCATCCTACCAGTCCTCTAACGCGGCCGCGGGGGCCTTCCACTGCATATAAACAATCGACGACCGAAAACACCCGCTCCGAACCTCAACCAGCGCTCCGCTTCCCCTTTCCTGCCCCCTCCCCACAATGGCAGAAGCCACCCTTCACAACGCCCCGATAGTCATCGACAATGGCAGCGGCACCATCCGCGCCGGCTTTGCGGGGGAGGAGATCCCCTCGTGCTTCTTCCCCTCGTTTGTCGGTCGGCCCAAACACCCGCGGGTGATGGCCGGTGGCCTGGAAGGCGACGTCTTCATCGGCTCCCGCGCCCAGGAGCTGCGCGGCCTGCTCAAGATTCGGTATCCGCTGGAGCACGGCATCGTCACGGACTGGGACGACATGGAGAAGATCTGGCACTATGTGTACGAGAACGAACTGAAGACGCTGCCGGAGGAACACCCCGTGCTCTTGACGGAGCCACCGCTCAACCCGCGCAAGAACCGCGATGCCGCCGCCCAGATCATGTTCGAAACCTTCAACGTCCCCGCGCTGTACACCTCCATCCAGGCCGTCCTGTCGCTATACGCGTCCGGCCGGACGACGGGCGTGGTGCTCGATTCAGGGGATGGCGTGTCCCACGCGGTGCCGGTGTTCGAGGGCTTTGCCATCCCCAACAGCATCCGGCGGATCGACGTCGCCGGGCGGGACGTGACGGAGCAGCTGCAGCTGCTGCTCCGCAAGAACGGCCATGTGCTGCATACCAGCGCGGAGAAGGAGGTGGTGCGCATGATCAAGGAGAAGGTGTGCTACGTGTCGCTGGACCCCAAGCGGGAGGAGAAGGATTGGATGAACAACTACCACAAGTCGGAGACCAAGTCGGTGGACTATGCTTTGCCGGACGGGCACAAGATCAAGGTACGAGTTTGTGATGCGTGGACGCGACATGTTTTTCTCTAACAAGCTACGCATAGATCGGGCAAGAACGCTACCGCGCGCCGGAGATCCTCTTCGACCCGGAGCTCATCGGTCTGGAGTATCCGGGAGTGCATCAGATTGTCCAAGATGCGATCACCCGGACGGATCTCGACCTGCGCAAGTCCCTGTACCTCAACATTGTCCTCTCCGGAGGCTCGACATTATGCAAGAACTTCCCGGATCGGTTGATGCGGGAGATCAAGCGCTTGGCTGTGGAGGACATGAAGATCCGGATCTCGGCTCCTGCTGAGCGGAAATACACGACCTGGATTGGAGGAGGTATCCTCGCTGGTTTGAGCACATTCCGCAAGGTAATCGTCCCGCATTCGAAATTGCTTAGAGTGATGGCTAACGAGGACCACCAGATGTGGGTGAGCGCGGACGAATGGCACGAAGATCCCGAGATTATTCACCGGAAGTTCGCTTAATCGTGATGCATCGCAGGACGACGTCCCGATTGAGGACAACATGACATGATCGACGGACAACGACCCCATCGCGCAGAAGTCAGTGGATGCATCTAAGGGCACGAATGACGAGCATGCACGAAGGGGATGGCTGTCTAAGCTGGTCCCTGAAGAAGTCCGGGGCCAACCCATAACCAACAGCAGCCTTTCCATTAGATACCCCTGCACCCTTTTCAATCTCTCTGCCTTCGACACTCCAAACAACTATCCACCTCTTCTAAAGCACCCCAGATGATACGTTTCGTGCATATATTCCTCGACGACCATACAACCTATCACTTCTATGTATGCCCCTATGCACGTGCACGCGCACGCGTACACGCAACCGAGACAAGGTGCATCCGATCCCAACTGTCACACCTCTCGGCTTGGCAAGTATCGTCACTGGCCTTGCTGGGACGGATCATTCACCAAGCCAATCGCAATCTGAGGTCTTCGACATGAATTCTCAGTGGTGCTGGGGAGTGATTTTAACGAGTAAATTGAGCGATGACAATCAACATTTCCCTCTTGCTCCTTGTCAAGTGGTCTCCAACCTCTTCCCTTTGACTGTACTTTTTTTGTGTAAATATTGGATGGCATAGATGAGATGAGATGGATGAGCGATTGACCCAGTTTCTTGAATGACCGCTGCATGGCACCGCACCTCTTCCCACTTCCGGGAAAGTCTTTGCGACCTGCAACCCAGCGCCGAATATCGGGCTGAGGGAGCGCGCAAAGAGAATCCACCGTACTGTACGTTTGACAATAACAACAGCCAATCTAATGGAGTAGCGTGCGCGCAGATGGTGACACCAAGCGCACCAAGCCCAGCCCCTCGGTCCCAAAGCCCACCCAACTAGTGGCTGTATGCTATACTATACTGTTCCACCATGTTGACACCGTCAGGCAGGGCGATAGGTCGAGTAGTCCAGCCTAGAAATAAGTCGCCGTGCTCTTGGGTCTACATGTTTCCGACCAATTGCGTAAGGGATCTCTTCTTGCATGGAAATCCAAGTCCTACTATCTGTCCAACCCTCCTCATATGGAACTGTTTCGTGTTAAGGAAACCCTCAGGGTAGACTCCTACGGCGGTGTCCATTGACAGAGAAAAGACGTGACGTGGTATAGTATCGCACGGTGATGGCCGACGACAAGAGACATGAAGAAGGGCCAGTGAAAAAAAAAAAAAAAAAAAAAAACTTACAGTACAGTCGCCCTCAGGCAATCTGGCAATCTGGCAACCCCATACATCCAAATCGTTCAACCTTCCGTTACCCTACCGAGTTGCAAGTATACCTTATTTCTTTACTAAAGTACCCAGCCCCTACCAACATGACCAGGACATGACCACAATCCCCAGTCCACTCAGTCGTTCGGCAATTTACCATGGAGACAATCCGATACCCCCAAAGACCAGACAAAATCCACCCAGCTCATCGAAGAATCTCTTGATGAATTCCCACAATTACGAACCCCCCCCCAAAAACCTCGCCACAGTGTACAGTACAATAGTACGTATGACACCGATTTATGTAATATGTGATATGTACTGTACAGCACAAGCACAGCTCTCGATCAACCTCTCGAATGGAATCTAGACCCGATCCTGATGAACCCCCCCAATCCACTCGAGCCTCGGGGTGCGTGCTGGAGGAAAGAAAGAAAGAAAGAAAGAAAGAAAGAAAGAGAAAGGCTTTCTTTCATCATAAGTAGGTCAAGGGTTTTAAGGTTTGGTTGGAGCCATCCCGAGCGAGGTGCGGGCTGTGGTGGTTCACTGAAGGCTGGGCCCTGGCTGACATCTCCGCCGCCGCCCCCGGATTCTTTCGTCCTTTCGTACGAGTACGAGTACTCGAGTTGGAGACTCGACTCGGGAGGTCTCCACTCTTGCTTAGGGATTGAGTTTGTGTTGCGAGGATGACTTTCGTCCTCTCTCTATCGCGTTTGCACTCTCTGGGTTTTGTGTGGGTATTGGGTTGCTGGGTCTGTGCTACTGTACTCTTGGGGTTTGGGATGGCTAGGTATGTCTACTGTAAGGGGAGGGTGGTTTTACAGTATTGGAGGGAAAAGGTTTGGCTTGTCTGTTCTTGGTTTCATTGCACACGCTCTCGGGGAAGTAGCTAGCTAAGGGGTTGTACAGGAGATAGTGTTCTGCTCATTCATTCGTTCATGTGTGAGGAATGGAGGAATTTCAAGTACATGAGCTGTAGCTTTGAGTATGTTGCGATGCGGTGGATGAAGGTCCCAGGATTGTTGTGTTGAAGTTTGAATGGCAGACAAGACAAAAGGAAAAAAAAAAAAAAAAAAAAGAGAGGGGAAAAAATGCCATGCGATGTTGATCCAGTATTGAATCAAATTTCAAACATAGCTGGGTGGGGTATCATGTTGAAGAGATGTGAATGCGATTCGAAGGTTGAAAGTTGAGATGAGTGTTTCAAATCTCATGGAGTGTAAACAGTAGCACCCCTTGTTGGTTGACGGTTGAAGGTTCAAAGAAATTAGATAGATGCGTAGTTGGGCGGAGAACAAATGCAGGTAGAGGTCGAATCCCCCCGAGCCGGAAAAGTAAGGCGGCAAAATCAAGAACTTTTTTTGGGTGGGAGTCGTAAAGTCGTGAGTCATGATCCAGAAGGACGAAGTTCGCAGGCGCTTTGGTGAACAAGCAGAGGCTGATAAATGAATAAGTTGGAAAGTCGCAAAGGACTGCTTCTTTGGTGGGTTGGTTGTCCCGGGTTGGCTGGCTTAGGCCATGCCCCGGAGCTTGCCCCAGCCCTTATTTAGGCCTCGGAGAGCACGCTCGCGCGCGGAGCCAGAGCTGCTGCTGGTGCCGTTGCTGCTGGCGGAGAACTTGCGCGACAGACTGCTGGACGAGTCGTCGCTGAAGACCATGTTGCCGGCACCGCCGCGGCCGACGTGGTAGACGGGCGCGGCGCGGCGGAGCTCCCGTTCCAACTCCTCGTCGAAGCTGAAGATGGCGCGCTCGCTGCCACTGTGGACGTTGCCGGCGCCGCCCCGGCCAGACTTGAAGGTGCTGGGCACGCGCGAGTCGAGGCGCGTCAAGGACGCCGGTCCCGAGGCCGTCTGCGAGGGAGTGGTCTTGGTGCCCTTGAGATTGATGACATTGCCGGCGCCTCCACGAGCCGTGTGCAGAGCGGGACGGCCGGTGTGAGGAACCGAGGGGTGCGGTTCAATGACTCGATATGATCCCGGCATGGTGGATTGTGTTGAGTGTGTGTGTGTGTGTGTGTGTGTGTGTGTGTGTGTGTTGTATGTGGGTTGTGGTGGTGTGCGGGTATGAAGAGGTATGTATGCAATTGCGCTAATTGGCGATGACTCAATGCAGCGATGATGCAATGCGATGAGAGACAAGACGTGCAATTGGGACTCGGTTTATATGCGAATTGGTATCGAGTCGAGAGTGTGGGTATTAGGAGTGAATGGGTGAGGGGTGAGGATAGATATCCCACGCAGGCTGAACAGTGAAGTATGAGTATGAAGTGAAAGAAGACGCACAGCAGGGACTGTGGTTAAAGTATATGATTCAAAGAAGAAAAAGAGAAAGAAAAAATTTTCTTTTTCTCTTTTATTTTTCTTTTTCCCTGATGGAAATCCACACGCTTCTTTCAAGGATGTCGTGATGCTGGTACTAACTATCCACTATAGCCTCGACCCAGAGGTTGTGGCGGGGACGGAGTTATATAGAATGGGGGAGCAGCCCCCTTTGTGACGGCAGGACGACTCATGATTGCACCACGGGACAAGCCGAGTAAATTCAGTTGGAGCATTTCTGAGAATTCTGGGAATTATGGGAAGTGAATTTCCCATTCCAGGCACCGCAAAAGAAAGAGCCCGCCAAAGCCAGCCCAGCCAGGGTCACACGCGGTGGGAAGTGGAGCGCCAGCAAATTTTCTGCTGGAGCTGGAGAAAAAGACCGTGAAAAATGAGTGAAAAAAGAGTTTGCCGGCTGAACCGCGCGCATAACGTCGGATGCTGAGGCGGGCGCCTGTAAAAGCAGCATTGAGGAACGTGTGCGCGAGACCGCAGGACTGGTCGGGAAGCAGTGCTGCTTTTAGGCTGAGCCCAGTTGTTGCGATCATCTGACAAACAAGTTCCCACTCCCCGCGGGACTAAAACGTAACAGAAACTGCCCGCTGCACCAATCAGCCGCCGACGCAACGCCCAGTGCAGTTTCCTGGGGGTAATGGAAATGGTGGAAATGGTGGAAATGGGCTGGTCAGTCACGCGTCATCGTCGAGTCTTTTTTTTTTTTTTTTTTTTTTTTTACCTCAGTTCTTTGCATTTACTCAAGTAGTTGATGAATCTATTGAAGTGTAAGTAGGGATGGACTAATTGGAGGCTTTGGAGGTAAGGTGACAACAATTGCAACTATGCCAGTCTTGGCTCCCTCGTGGCTCAACGAGTACCTCGTAGCTCGTAGTTACTCCCTACTACTCATACTCAATTGAGTAGTTCTGAAATTGAGAGTACTCCGTATATTTTTATTCTTCTCAAATGAATTACTATTAGTAAATTAGTAAATAGTGGGTGGTGGGCAGATGCAGACAAGCCACGCTAACCCTCATTGCTGGGCGCTGGGCTGCTGCGTTTCCCCGCAAAAAGCCATCGGAGGAACAGTACACTTGCATCATCGCTGCCTTGGCCTCCCTCCCTCGCTGTACATTCAGAATACCTTCCATACTTCCCTTCGGTCACCTCAACAACGAGCCCAACAAGGGCGGATTGACCGCCATCCTGAGTACCCCTCGAGTACTGCGATTACGAGAGAAATTGCGCGAATGATGCCAGTTTTCAGGTAGTCATCCCACTGCAGGATGATGCTGATCAGGCACAACTAGCGGAATGAACGAGAAGAAGCTAATCCTGCCGTCGCTCGCAGCGTCTGAAGACGTTATTGTGCAGCCGCTTGCACCATTGTGTCCAAGTCCAAGTGTCCGTGTGTCGATGGAAAGGGGGAGAATCAGGAGAATCAAGGCATCACGGAATCACGGTGGTGGTTGAATCCTCGGTTTGTTGATGTTCGAGACCATCGACGTTTAGTCACGTTAGCCCCGATTGATCGTGCGAAGATCATCCACCATCCACCATCCACCCGCTGCCCCTCTTGCTCTCTCTCACCGCCCTTAATGAGATTGTGTGATTCAGTCCACTCCCTGCCCATCATGCTCATAGCCTCATTTCCATTGGCATTGGTGAGCTACAGAAAGAGCCTTGCTGGCCAGCCAGCCCCCGTTCTCTTCTTCATCATCGTCGTCGTCGTCGTCGTCGTCGTTGTCGTCTTCGCCTGCCTCGTCAGGTGGACAGCTGGAAATCCCACCCAAACCGACTCAGTCATCAGTCAACCCTGAGTAAGGAAGAGCCGCTAGCCCCAAGAGGGACAGCTTCCCCAGAATTAGCAGAATTTTTTTCCTGAAACGACTCAAACGAGGTGACCGGCCCTAATGGAGAGGGGCCAAACGAAGGATGACGATGGGACCCCCCACCCCTTTCTCCTCGAATGCCAGAAATGCCTCACTGTGCCAGTGTGCAATTCAGCCGGTGCACTGGCCATTGATGCTATTTTCCTCTCCTCGAGTCCTCCCAGGGGTATGAATTTTTCACCCTTTCCCCACACGACAGGGCTGCTGCGTTAGTCACCTTCCCGGGCCAGATTGGCGGTTATTGCGAGTGACACTTGGCGCTGGAAGACATCTCCAACTCTCCAACCGTCTCAGGGGAAGGAGAGGGGGGAGGAAGCCCTGAGGGGGCGCATAACCCCTCGGATTGTCGGATTGTCGGTAGTAGTGCATGGTTGTGTAAATTGCAGTGCATTCAGACATTTGCGAGAATTCTGGTTCCTGAATGGTCATGACAACCGAGCCGGTCCAGCCGGCAAATCGCCGGCTCCGCATGCATTACTGGCCTGAGGCGGCCAGGCGGCCACGGGAACGGTTCCAGTGAGGTTCG
Source organism: Aspergillus japonicus CBS 114.51 (assembly GCF_003184785.1). Taxonomy (NCBI): domain Eukaryota; kingdom Fungi; phylum Ascomycota; class Eurotiomycetes; order Eurotiales; family Aspergillaceae; genus Aspergillus; species Aspergillus japonicus. Next base: position 1,005,310 of record NW_020291639.1, on the reverse strand, counting down.
ACTTGCTTCTTCCCCGGATTTTCCTGCCGGCATGGCTTGTTTCATCAGTCAGCATCTCCTCTAAGTTCTGAGGAAATAATCTTTCCCCTCTTTCCTAACCCCCGCGCTGCTGAGCATGACGTCCCCAACCAAACTTCACCTTCCTCTGAACTTCCGGATCATTACTCCGTAGCGAGGTCATTCCCCAACCCTCGGCTGATGCTGGATCACATTTTCCCCAAATGCTGGAAACGCCGACTACGCCGATTTGTGGGGGTAATGGCAGCACCTGATCATTACAAGTCCCTGACTCCCCGCGGACAAGGTCATGAACCACTCCTTACCGTCCCTTGAATCCGGGGATAGAGTGATACGTGTAGAGATCCAATTTTGGACCTCGAGTACGCGAGAGGCAAGAACATGATGACTCACGGGACCAGCCCTTCTGCCAGTGGCCACTTCGTCGACCTGCTCGGGGCGTTCCCCCTTCCCCCAGCTGCGGTGCAATTACCATCCAAGGAACCACCCCCGGGGCTCCGGATTATCTCCTCTGCTGCCCTGATGATCATGAATAATCCTAGCCAGTCGAGACTTTTTCAATCACCGTTTTTCGAGGTGTTCTGCATGGTTGGATATTCTCTATTTGCTGCTTTCACCTTCGCTTGTTTGGCCTCCTGGCAATGCAAGGTGCCCAACAGTCGAGGCTCGTTTGGGCCTCGATCTCAATAGAGGATCTCATTGTAAGAGCAAGGAACCGAGGGTCGTTTGAGCTTCCTTCCTTCGTCAGAGTGACTGTTGTGGCTCATTTCTCTCGACCTTGTCGTAGACATAGATAGTGGCGTCAACTGTGAGTCAACTCTACCATCTTCTGATGTCTAGCTGGCAGTCTGCGAGGCTGAAATCTGGTCGGCAAGTGAGTTCATCATCTGCTCGGTGTATAGATCTCGCCAGATGGGTCTCATACTCGCGTGGAATCCAGTTTGTCATGCCCGCGGCGTTCTATCGGTAAAGCCAACGTGCAGCAGATATGGATATATGTTCTAGGACAGCCCACCTCGAGACTGCTGATCGTGATCAAGGCAGTTGCTATCCGCCGCAGACAATGGGAAATCACTCGCAGAGTGGATGCATAGCCGTAGTATAGCATAGTTGGCACAAGACCACATGCCTCAACAAACACATTTGAACACGAGGAGATCTCTGGGATCATGCAAAACTTCGGTTTCCAGTCAAGATATTGCACCATTACACTGTCCCACGAACAGTCCCCGTTGTAGCATTGAATCTTTGGCAAAGTCTGTGAAGGGACTGCTGTCTCACCAGCTCAGGATAGTTTTCGTATCGACTGATAAGAAGTCCACACATATGCATGCACGCAATGTGCCGACTTAATGCAGCTGCTTTTCGGCACGATCCAGGAACTGTTCTATATATTGGATGCCTGAGGCTCCAAGACCGGGCTGAGTATTCTGCCCAATGATACCGCCTTGATATCGTCTCGAACTCCGCCGCCAGTCATTCGTCTCCGACTCAGTCAAAAATTCCGAGTATCCAACAATTCTACGCGCTAAACTCATACCTCAACAATTTGAACACCCGACTCTCATTTCTAGCTCATACGAACCGCGCTTCACACACTTTGAACGAACCGTCCCGTCCAAGCGCAACGCGCCGATCGAGCGCTGCTGAGCGAAGCTTAATCCGCCTCCCAAGAGCAATCGCTATCTCAAGATCAAGATGCCCAAATATAAGTATTCGATCAGTTATTTACCAGAAACCTACTGACTACTCCTCACTCTTCTGTAGGTCATATTCTACTCTTACACCATTCTCGACCTACGCGATTCCAGTGGTCTCGTGCCTGCGACATCAAGAACTCCGTGCACATCGCGAGATCCCATCCTAGTACCTTCCAGCCACGCCACAACTGAACTGACCGACAACTTTATACAACAGGTGACTACTGCGATGTCTACCTTACGCATGACTCGATGAGTGTGCGCAAGGCGCACAACTCTGGCCGCAACCATTTGAGAAACGTTGTGGAGTACTACCAACGTACGACGTCCCTCGTCCGATGTCAGCCCTGCAATGAGTCCGCAACCATTATCTAATATCTTCACAGAGATCGGACAAGAAAAGGCTCAATCCGTCATTGACTCCATCACATCATCATACGCCGCCGAAGGCCAGGCTGTACCCAACCCTGCGATGGTTCCTCCGGGCGCCTACCCCCCTCCCTTTGGATTCCCCGGTATGTTTCGCAAACCGTGCCCCAACGCTCCGCACGAATCGAAAGATTGATCGACGACTGATTGATTGCTTCCAGGCCGCCCAGGTCAACTGCCTCCTCCTCCCTTCGGGATGCCCGCACCTGGCGGAGCTCCCGGAGCCCCAGGCATGCCTCCTCGTACGTGCCCCCCAGTGCATACATACCTTGCGCCTCCCGCACGCAGCACTCTGCCCTCCTTAATCCCAAGCTATATAAATGTATAGATATATCTAGCTAACAAGACTCGCAGCCCCTGGAGCAAGAGGCCTTCCCTTCCCACCCCCGTTCCCCGGCGTCGGCGGCCCCGGTGCCCCTGGTGGTCTTCCGGCCCTACCCAATATGCCCCCCGGCGCCCAGGGATTCCCTCCCATCCCACCCCCCGGCGGATTCCCCGCTGGATTCCCCACGCCTCCTCCCGGTGCAGCAGGGTTCCCCGGCCTGCCTCCCCCGGGCCAGCTTCCGCCAGCCGGCTACAGTCCCAGCCCGACCCCCGGGATCAATGGCCCGCCCGGGTCCGATGCATATGCCCATGCTGCTCCACCCCCTGGCATGGGTCCTTCGTCTCTGCCTGGCCCGCCTCCGGGGTTGGGTGATAGACGATGAGAACCCTCCCCTCGAGGAGCTTAATGTCTTGATTGTTTCTACACATTGCATTTGATCTCATATCTTTTCCGCACCAAAACATCTCATGGACTCTGTCTGTCCCCACATGTTCGAAATTTACCTTTTATACCTCCCTCCACCTTGAACGCTTGGTCTGTTGCTTAGACTGTACTGTGGTCATGTTTCTCTTCCCTCTCTTTTCTCCATTTCTTCAAATCCTGGCGTGGTCTCTGAATATGATATTTGGGTTTTATCTTATCTGGTGTTATCATGTTTTTTTTTCCCTCTCTTTAAACGAAAGAAAGGAGGAGTGGAAACAGTTGATTAGGAGAATGAATAAGATGATGATTAGAAGCAAAAAACTTGTTGGCGTTCAGAAAATGGGCACCAGGCCTTGTGATGGGAACGCGTCCCCGGCGGCTGATTCGCTGGTAGATCTAAACCGCGCCGGTTTATATACGTAGCTGTCCCCCAATCTACAAGGTACAGCACCTGCAACAACTCGGTACATTTCCCGGCACGCATAGGGAATCAACGTGTCAAGTTCCATAGCCTACGATACTTCCGTCTTCTGTTCTCTTCTTCCCGTTCTCAAGGTTCCCTTTTCCCCGATACTCACAAGGAAGACAAACATACCACGGGATCGAGATCAATATACGCGATCTGGAAAAGGGACACACGAAGAACCAATCAAAACAAGCCTCTGCATTCTTCTTTCCCCCGTCTCCTCCCTTTTCTTTTTCTCTATTATTCGTACATCAAGGAAAGATATAAGGGAGAAAAATAATATATAGGATGAAAGTGTAAAAAAAAAAAAGAACAAAAAAGAGAATAAGTATATAAGGTAAAGCAGAAACCCCCCATAGCACAAAGAGTATAACCGATATATATCCAGGATCCTTTGTTGATTCAGAACGCCAGCGGTAGTAAAACGTGAGAGTAGCAGTAACAGTAGGAGGGAATAGGGAAAGATGGGGTTGATTGTAAGGAAGGAAGTAGTGAGCCCCCCCCCTCCGCCGGCCCGTGGCTCCCCCTTTTGGGAAAAAGGGGCGCCGGATGTCGGATCAGAGGTAGATGGATGGGTAATAGGTAGGTGTAGGCGGTCTAGGAAATGGAGAAGTCGGGTTGATGGGGAAGAGGAAAAAGGGGGCGGGAGGGGGCTCTCTGGTATATCATAGTATACGACAAGGGATGTAGGCAAAAAGCATGATAACAGAGAAAATGGATGAAGGTGGAAATCAGAAAGCGAGGAAAAAAAAAACAACGCACCTGGTGCGGGAAGAATTGAATAGGTAGTAGAAAGCTAGAATGGCTCGTGAATAGAATAGAATAGGAGTCAATCCATGCCTTCTCCCCGCACGCGCACACACACAAGGCCATAATTTCATCACAAGCAAGGCTAGAAAGCAATTCAGGTGAATTCTTCAACTTCAGTGATCATATCCTGCTCCTCTTTGCCATGGACTCGGGTTGTTTTGTTGCCGGTATGCGTGTGGGTTTTGCATGGGAGAGGAGGTGTAACCACGCGGCACAGGCGATGGTGAGCGTCCAAAATTGGCGTCATGCGAGCCATTGCGGTTGTCGCTGGGGAATAGCGGCAACGAAGGGTCCACAGGGGAGGCCGGCGAGCGCGCAGCGTGGTTCGGCGAGGGCTCAGGAGCCTCAAGGTTCTGACGGCTGACACTGGCCCCGTTACCGCTGGAGAAAGACGCGTTATCATCTTCAAACGGACTGGACTTGTAGGGCGAATTCTTCATGTCGCCACGGGCCGTCGCACCCAAGGCATCCAGTTCGGTCGTCAGCTGGCTGCCCGACTTGATGAATGAACCCCGGTCATCCCTCATCGGCTGATAGCGTGTGTCCGGGTTCTTGGATACAATGGCGTAGATAGAAGCGACCAACACCATGATCAAGAGCACGAGGGCGAAGATTGCGTTGATCACGAAGAACACGACGCCCATGACACCAGTAACAATGCCGGGTTGATTGAAGACATTCGAGAAGAAGAGGAGGAAGATGACGTTAAGAAAGTTGATCGCAGCGATGGCGATGTTGTAGATGTTGGTTTTCTTATCCATCCACGGACGCAGCACACTAACTGCGATGAGCATGCAGGCCTCGATAATGACCAAGGCAATAGTCTGGACAACAGGAGCCGGTTGACTCAAGCCAATGAACATGCCCTTAACGAAGATATAGCCGAGGAAAGGAAGAATGAAGTAGTATGCAGTTGCGCGATATTGCACATACAAGAAACCCCACTTGTTCAGGCAGGTTGGGTCAGAGAAGAGAATATAGGCCGGATTTTTGTGCATCACAGTTGATCGGTTTGCTAGGCGGAGCACCTTGAGAGATGCCCAACCCAGAGCGGCGACCACCGACAGGAACATGACGATGGCCAGAACCACCTCCGCAGCCGAGTCGCGCTGGGTAAGCTCCCATAGACACAAAACAGCCATTTGGGGAAAGCCGATCAGCGTCAGCCGGAAGAGAATGCCACGGGCTACCACTTTCCAGCCGTTCCGGAAGTCCTGGAACTTGTTGCTCTTCATCCTACCCTGCTTGGCTAACAGTTCACAGCCAAGCTTGAAAAGGCCGACCAAGATCATGACCAGAGCAACAAAGACAACAAAGAAGATGAGACCAGTCATAAAGATGTTCGTCGATTCGATTTTGGCCTTGAAACCAACACGCTCGATACCTCGTACAATGACAGTAGAATCGGTCGCTGTCTTGCTGTTCCCTGAGGCACGCTTGCGCATATAATTCAGATAGCCGCTTGCTCGTCTGAAAATGCCTTGTTCCTCAAGCTCGAGGTCACGTTTTCTACGTTTGTAGGTTGCGACCGAAGTTGTTGAAAGACTCGATAGTAGCGTCGCAGCGGTACCTCCGGTGGCTCTCTGATACCAAGTACAGATATCCTCCAAAAAGCCGACATGGATGATACCCATACTCCACTGGAAATTTTGGGTCCACGCTTCAACGATCGGGGGCATATGCACCGATGTCATGCCAATCATGGCCTGAGACTGCATGAAGCTGAACAAGGAAAGGGCATTGGCTGCGACATGGGCTGCGGTGTTTGAGTGCCCCAATCCCGAGGTGATGGCAGAGGCGGCGAGACCTAATCCGGAGATGACAGCAGTCGCCCAGCCGACACCCTTTTGATAAACCGTCTGGCCGTTCGAAAGCTCCGCCTCCATGCAGGTGATGCTGGAGTTCGTTGACGTGGAATTGATGTAGATACGCACACTAGCGTCGAGATCGGGAACAGTATAGGCGATGCCTGATAGGGAGCGGTTAGCAGGCCAAGGCGCTGGAAGGTATCGCCCTTGCCATGGGGCGCTACTCACCTGGGATATCTTTGATCACCGACTCGGGGATGGTCAAGGTAGCTTTGGCAACATCAATGGCACCGGTGTTCATAGGACAGAGACCCGCGATGCCCATTTCACATGGATCCAGGGTCTCTGACAAGACACTGATGCCGTAGGCTGTGAGCTGCAATTCCGCAGTGACATAGCCGGAAATCGCTGATACTCCATCGAAGCTGAAAGCGAGTGAGCGGTTGCCGGGAGTGAATACGACGCTGAAGTAGGTAACAGTGAAGTTGTTGCTCGCTTGACATAGATTGAGAGCGCTGGATTCGATCAACCTGATGGCAGTCACCTGCAGGGTGTTGAGCAAGGCGAGGAAAAGCCCGAAGAGGATGGAGGATAATCGCATATTGACCGAGCCGTGTCCGACGACAACAATATCATCAACTGCCACGGAGGGGATCTGTCAAATATTTTATGTAGTAATGCGGAGAAGACGTAGTTATCGGGGCGGTCAAATCGAAGGGTGGTACTCCAGAGCACCAACTTGGCGCGAGCCGAAAGCGGAAGTCGTGGGAAGTCGAATGTCGTCCTGCGGGAGGGTTTTAATGAATCAGGTTCCAGGGAAGAGATGCTTCCAAATGGTCGATGGTTGAGATGGTTCGGTAGTCTAGGAACGTATCGTTGCGAATTACGGTTCACAACGTCATTGATGGCTCAAGGCGGTAGTTGGTAGAAGAAACAGGGTAAATGATCGGCTAAGTAATTCTATTTAGTCAAAGGAGTGACGAAGATGCAGTAGTTCGAGTATATAAGCGAGTGTCAGACTGGAAGTCGAGTAGTTTTTGAGAGAAAGCGAGTGTATAAGTTTTTTTTTAAAAAAAAAAAATTGGAGAAATTTGAATAATGAGTGAGCGTGGACGGTGACACACACAGTATGGCCCTGGAAGGTTGTCGGGAGGAGGGGTGGGTGGTGGTGGTGGTGGTAGTGGAAGAAAGGGACAGGAGACCGGGTCGAATTCGGGTGCCTGAGTCTCCTCCCTTAAAGTGGGTGCGCTGCTTAAGAGACGGACGACGTTCACACCCTCCTGCAGTCAAGTGAAGGGCAAGTCGAGCAGAACGAAAGAGAGAGAGAGAGAGAGAGAGAGAGAGAAACGAAGGGAAAAGAAGGTAAGTACAAAGTACAAGGGAAGCGAAAGAAGAGAATGGAGAGACCTCTCTTCTGTAGATACTCTCTCTCACTATCAGATTTCACTCTCTCGTCCTCTTCTGCTTCTTCGTTCAGTGTTTTCTTCAGGGGAGAAGAGAACGAAAGAGCGAGCGAGACCCAGAGCTGGTCGTAGGAGAGACGGTCGGGAATGCTTGTGAAACCACCTGAGACCCTCTTACCGGCTGACTCAGCACGGGGGCAGTTGGTCGGGGGCCAATCAACAGCCCGGGTGGCCTTGTCACGGATGGGTGGGGCTCGACTCGATCAGGTTAAGTGCCCTAGCCTGCACCTAGTAAATGGAGACTGTATCCTGATTACATATTACCTGTTGAGTACCACTCCTCACTCACTAAATGATTACTACAGTACAGTAGTTACTGAATATCAATCCTGGATCTGGGGGAGCAATATATATGAAGAAAGGCATAAGAGAGGCATAAGAGAATAAGAGATGGACAAAATGACAGAAACTGGCTGGGGTCTTCTTGTTCCGTGGGGGCCCTGTTTCCCTTCCAGGTATGCACTAATGCTGACAACAAATGATGATGAAACTGATGCTGATGCTGATGCTGATGCTGATGCTGATGCTGCTCCCGCTTCTACTCCCGCTGCTATGCTGATCAAAAAGGGCCAAAATGTCAATCCAAACAGGAATGAGAATTTTGCCGCTGATGCTGGCGCTGGTGCTGGTGCTGGCAGAAAGCTAGGCATACCTCTCTGATGACCTCTACAGTATGGTCATTCGTACTCATACAAGGTACAGTACCAATATGCGTAGTACGTGCACGCGCGTCCCTCAGGGGGGTTGGGTCTGGGCCGAATGCGGGTGTTCTCTTGCTCCGCCCTCGACTTTGATTTGCCTTTTACTTACCGCCCAGAGTGAAAACCTTGGGGCGCTGGAGTGGGAATTGGGAAGTCCCATTCTACCCACGGATTCTAAGATTTGGAGTCTACGCTGGAGTTCCACCCGACTGCTACCTACGTTGTGTCGTTGTCGTTGTCGTAGTCATAGTCATAATCGTCCACGTTACGTTTGGACTTTTTGAGGTCTGGGACACCCAGTGAGTGAGTGGATCTCTTTTTGACTACGAGTACGGACGTTCATAGCTCTGGATGGTCAGAGTGAGTTCCATTGATGCCCGTCAGTCAATGCTACTACGGTAAGTATGGATGTGCAAGACTGCGACAAATCAGACCTTCGCTCTTTACCTTCTCTTGTTGCACATGCACTTGACCTCGCCGGCGGTAGTGATATTCTTGCTATTTTTAGTCGGACATAACCACTCTTACTATTTACCACGAGCGAGAAGCTGAAACTGGTCGGCGCATATTGATCCAGTAGTACAAGCGGGAGACTATGTTGATCGATTCCGCCCCGTGCCTTTGGCCATTTTTGATCCGCCCGCGAACTATGGTGTATAAGGCTCTGGTGTCTAGTACTGACTTTCCATTGACCATTGGATCACTTGTCGCCGACTGCGCCTAGATTGTTTGAACTGGTAGGGCGTTGAGCTTGGCTTGTCATTGCGAACTTGAAAAAGGACAGACGGCTCAATTGACCGTACGATAGATACACCTGCTACTCCGTACTTCAGGTTGATCTAGCTGATCCTCAACGTATTCGTATCCTTTTTGCCTACCTAGGAGTTACCAACAGCCCAAGTCTTACTGCACAGCCCCCCTCTGCAGCAGTTGCTTAACTCCAGGTCATTCCCACACAGCACCAGATGTGGGACTATGAACTCCTTTAATCAATCTCAATCAAAGTTGTCTCTTTTACAGTGTACAACACGATCTGACCGCTAGCATTGTGAGACAAATCGTACTATGCCCTCTCCACCACTTCGTGATTCACAAGCACATGAGCCTTATGGAGTACTCGTACTCATACATGTTGAGTAATTTGTTTGTGCTCGACATCTTTTGTACGTCCCTGATCAACAAGCAGTCGATCTTTTACCACTATGAACGGTAAATTACTCGACACTTGGCCGTCCGTGTCTGCGCATCATGACGTCTTTCCCCATTGATCCACTCCAACCCCATATATTATTGATCATAGATTTGACTATGGGATATCATGTCTCAACCAGCAAAAGAGAAGACGGTCACGCAGCAATCGATCGTAGAATATCTCCAGCAACGTTCTCCTTGAGGGGCTAACGAGCACCTGCACCTGCACCGGCACCAGCCCTCAGACCAGTCGGTACCTTAATAATCAGAAAAGAAAAAGGGTCCGAAGTTCAGACTCACTCCAACATGCTGGGCGCTGCGAACCATGGCACGCCCCCCTCCTATTTTTGGCATGGGAACTTGCAAATTCTTTTCGAAAATAAATCAACCAAGGTTTGCGTGGCTGTCCGCCACACGATCCATTGTGGAATCTAGTCCAGCAGCGGTCGTTCTGCTCCGCAACACAACCCTATTTTTTCCCGTTGCGCATTCTTCCAACCGACATGATCTTTCAATCTGATCTCTCAGCTGTCAATGATCTGTTACACATGCAAGGTGCACTTTCCTACAGTCACTTCTCACCCCTTAAATTCTGGAGGCTCTGCTCTGTGCAGTCCATGTTTATCTAGTCCAGGCTCTTAGCCAGCAGCACGGTAAAATGTATCCGAACTTCCGAGCGAACTTAGTCATTCGGTTGCCTAACTAACACGCAAACACCTTGGCTGGCTGGGGATCTTGTGTACGCATAAACCTTCTCAAGACACGGCTGGGAAGCCTTAGTAACCCCCCTGCTGTACCCATGCAAATATGTCAATCCTAGTATGGGCAAACAAGAACTCTCAATGGCATTCAGTGTTATGTGGACGGATCTCCGGTTTCCACATTACTATGACGTGTCTACGTGCTTCGAGTCTCGGCTGCCCCAGCAGGCCGCACAACAATGGCATCCATGTTCCAGCACACGCTTCCAATGAGAATCTTGCTATCCAATCACCGAGCTTGCAAGGCGAGCATGAAGCGAAGGATACAGTATATACATACCGGAACTCGCACTGGGTTACAGGCCTGCTTCATCGGAATATCACTCGCGTGTCTTCAAACTTACCAGTTGGACTAGCAGGATAAAGGCTACAACAGCGAATCTGTCTCACGATTCTCTTGTCTTTCTGAACAATTGAAGAGCTTGACAGTTTGCTCCACAGCGGCTTCTTCTCCTTTCACGCCATAATGAACGAAACTAGCAAAAAGGGGTATGCTGGCGGTTGGCGCAAAGCGCCAGGCTTCCACGGAATATACGGTCAAGTTCATGAATCTTGTTTATCTTCAAGAAGAGGTTTACATCGTTCACGACCACACCTATTAAAAGGGTGAGGCCAAGCAGTTCCAGGAATCGCCGACTGCTGCTGTTCTTCTCTTTATCATCAAATTTCATATACTGCCCTACGTTTTAGTTAGAGATGTGACTTACTCCTGTGTTATCGGATCCCGACACAGCTCTTCTCCTTTTTTTTGTCATTCTTCGAATATTATTTCATGATCCTCATGGCGTAATTTTGTGGCTATGCAAAGGGATTGATTGAATCACAAGGACTTGATCGGGCTAAGGCCCTCAAAGAGCACCGCAGATTGCGATACCAAGGGCAGTAATGTGATTGAGTGCGTATGCGCCAGGCAGCATAATTGTTGTTTCTTGGAGCAGCATTCTGTCTACTTGCACTGATTCCTCAGGACCAACGTCTACACGTACCTCGAACGTCAGGGCTTGCGCCTTATTCCAACGGAGTAGAATGAGCCCAAAGGCTGAACGGACGCGCTTTAAGCGACTAGTTGATTTGGTATAGTATGTCCTATAGGCACGACACCTATCATACTGGTCGATGCAAAGATGCCAACCTGACGAGCGGTGAAGCCTTTACATTCAATCAACATGCGCGTAGCCTGCCACTTCGTAGCTTCTACATCCTTCTATATTGGTCATATTGACAACATGCCACGTACAGGGAGATTACCAGCCGTGGATTTGAGTTTTCTGCTATTGGAGCGCGGCGGAGGGATGTGCTGATAGTTTATTCATGCCTCAGGCATGCATCCTATGTGGCCCACCTTTATCACCGTCTTATCAGCACGTGACGCGGAGTTTGGCAGAAACGGAGGAAAAAAAAAAAGAGAAAAGCGGCCGTCGCGATTCCAGGCCCTGCACTTCCACCACCAGAATCTATTTTTCGCCGTGAGGATTTCGTCGACACCAGACAACTCGCGAAAATGCCGATCCCCGTGGACTCCGCAAAGTCTCTCTCCAAGAAGCGCAAGAGAAAGCACGGTGGCGGCGCCCGCCCTGCGACCGACAACGAAGAAGCCTCCCCAGTCCAGAATGAAGCCGTGACCGAAGTGGCTGATGCTGTGGAGGAGGAAGTCGGCACGACCCCCAAGAAGAACAGCGACAAGAAGAAGAACAAGAAGGAGTCCTCCAAGAAGCGCAGAGTCGACAACTCCGACGAGGATGAGAACGACAGCGACGAGGAGATCCGCCAGGAGGAGGTAGAGGCAGAGGGCGAGGGTGAAGAGAGCGCCGATGATGAGAAGACTGCCGGTGCCGACCTTCCTTCGATCGATACGGTCCGCCTGCCTACCACGGACTCGGAGCCTAAGAAGTTCTCAGAATTGAACCTCTCGGAGAAGACGATGAAGGCTATTCAGGATATGGGCTTCGAGACCATGACTGAGATTCAACAACGGACCATCGGCCCGCTGCTCGCTGGCCGTGATGTTCTCGGTGCTGCGAAGACTGGTTCTGGAAAGACCCTCTCGTTTTTGATTCCTGCTGTGGAGATGCTGAGCGCTCTGCGGTTCAAGCCCCGTAACGGTGCGTGCTCCATTAGCTCGATCGTTCGATCCGTTTGCGTGCTAATCCACTTGTTATAGGTACTGGTGTTCTTGTGGTTTCCCCCACCAGAGAGCTGGCCCTGCAGATCTTTGGTGTCGCTAGAGAGTTGATGGCACACCATTCCCAGACGTATGGTATCGTTATTGGCGGTGCCAACCGAAGAGCTGAGGCTGAGAAACTCACCAAGGGTGTGAACTTGCTTATTGCCACCCCCGGACGTTTGCTCGATCACTTGCAGAATACCCCCGGATTCGTCTTCAAGAACTTGAAGACGCTTGTTATCGGTACGTCGGTATTAAACAGTGTTAACTTGGATGGTCTAACATCTTTTAGATGAGGCGGACCGTATCCTTGAAGTCGGTTTCGAGGATGAAATGCGCCAGATTGTTAAGATCCTGCCCTCTGAGGAAAGACAGACGATGCTGTTCTCCGCTACGCAAACCACCAAGGTCGAGGACTTGGCTCGCATTTCGCTACGACCCGGCCCTCTCTACATCAACGTTGACCACCGCAAAGAACATAGTACGGTCGAGGGCCTGGAGCAAGGCTACGTCATTTGTGAAGCGGACAAGCGCTTCTTGCTTCTGTTCTCTTTCCTCAAGCGGAACCTTAAAAAGAAGATCATTGTTTTCTTCTCCAGCTGTAACTGTGTCAAGTACCACGCTGAATTGCTCAACTACATCGATCTTCCAGTTCTCGACCTTCACGGCAAGCAGAAGCAGCAGAAGCGCACCAACACCTTCTTCGAGTTCTGCAACGCCAAACAGGGAACCTTGATCTGTACTGATGTTGCTGCTAGAGGTTTGGATGTACGTTACCATGATTCACCACTACGAGCCACAATTCTGACATTCTTCCTTTCTAGATCCCGGCTGTCGACTGGATCATCCAGTTTGATCCCCCAGATGACACCAGAGACTACGTTCACCGTGTCGGTCGTACGGCTCGTGGTGTGAACGGTAAGGGACGCAGTCTGATGTTCCTTCAGCCTTCCGAGGTCGGATTCTTGAAGCACCTGAAGGAGGCCCGTGTTCCCGTTGTGGAATTCGATTTCCCCGCCAGCAAGATCGTCAATGTCCAGTCTCAGCTTGAGAAGCTGATCGGACAGAACTACTACTTGAACAAGGTAAGCTTGACTACTGTCTTCGTTGTTCTGACGCGGATATTAACTTTTCATCCAGTCCGCCAAGGAAGGCTACCGTGCCTATCTCCAGGCTTATGCCTCACACTCGCTCCGCTCCGTCTTCGACGTGCACAAACTCGACCTGGTCAAGGTGGCCAAGGGCTTCGGCTTCTCGACGCCACCCCGCATTGATATCACCCTGGGCTCCAGCATGAGCCGCGACAAGAAGCAGCAGCAGCAGGGACGGCGCAACTACGGCAGCCAGCCCAACAACAAGGGGCTGAAGTTCAAGCGGAAGCACGACGATGAATGAGTCAGCGCAGAGCAAAAGTGATTGATTGTAACATTGTGCGGTTTTTGAGTTTTGGCATATAGTCTCGGAGTTCGATACTGTGGATATTTGGCTTGTCTACTACATATGGTTGATTCACAATTGTAATTGTTCCTCTTTTCATCCAAGCATCCAAGCAGAAGAGCAAGAGGTCGGATTTTGACGTATTGAAGTCATAGCTATGAGGAGATATTGAATACTCTCTGATTCATATGCTGAAATGCAATTCAGTAATTGTTGAGTAACATCGCATCAAAGTCACTGAGCCAGTCTTGCTCCATCTCTTCGTTATGAAGAAACTACAGACTAGCCTGTAGTCCCATGATTCGTGATCGAAGATACGCCTTTCATCCAAGATTGGGATTGTTGACAGTGCCTGCGGTAAGAAGAGTGGTACAACCGCCAATTTCATGCATTTCCTGTCAGATGCAAGCTCTGAACAGCTCCGAGCTCAGCGCTTTACTGCACATCAACAGCAGTTAAACCGGGATCTTAGCTACCTAGAATGGAATAGATTGAATTTGAATAACTTGAAGACCAAGTACATTGTTCTACCAAAGTTGACATCCACCGAGTATGGCATGGTCACCAGCTTGCCAGGTGGACGGTACCCCCTTAGTTAGGAGGGCGGGCAATAGATCTACCCTGCCTAATTTGGCAGCTAAGAATGGAGGGCTGTGAAGAGAGATTTCTTTCTACACTTCTCAGTGACCAGAAAACAACTGAACTCTTCCCTTTCCGCCTTCTGCTCGAATTCGCCATTAACTTATTGGGTACAAACAAACCCCATACGGGCGGGCACTGCTAGTGTGCACAACTGTTCTTTTGCAGGAAAAACAATCCATGCGACAAAAGAATTTGCTTGCTGCCCGGTCCGTCAAACGGCTGCACGTCCGATATGCGTCTTGACTCCTGCCTAACTGCCGGCTGCCATGGCTTGCTTCCCCCTCCGATCGGGTCTCTCACCGCAGGACAGACCTCCAATTGTGAAAAAAAAGAACCAGCGTCGGGAGTTAGATGCATCTTGCTTTCAAGCCTTGTCTCCTACTTGCAAGGAGCATAGGTGGCTGGTCGGGTAGAATCTCTCTTCTCCTCCCCTTCTGGTGGCTGGGAGAATAAGTGGCCTATGGATGGATCCCCCTGCCGTCGTTCGTCCCGTGAATCCACCCATTCACCTCCACCCCATATGGCCACCAGAAATCCGACATTCAAAAAAAAAAAAAATCAACGTTGCATGCGACATGGCAGTAAGCAGCCTGAACCTTGATCGTTGTGGTCCTACTGGATGACCCTCGTAACGGTGGTCACCAATCACCGAGGGAGTCTCGCAATCGACGGGATGTGATGAGTTGGCAGATTTTCCATCGTCCGAAGAGACCGGAACGTTGGTCGTCCTGGAGACCCGCGTGCAGTCAGCGGGCGGGTGTTCAAGACAGAAAAACGAACAGGCCTTCTCGGTGGGCCTTGGCCCTTGACTACTTTGGAGCTTTGCTCTGCCTGCGGCCTGGGGAACAAGTCAGACTCTCGAGCCCGCGGGTCCGCGACGGGTCGGACAGGCCCACTGCTGGGATAACCTGGATCGGTCTCCCTCTGCGGTACCTACACTAGTCGTTTGAATTTGATGCTATCCGCTATGAGGCAGACGATGATGATGATGGTGGTGATGATACTGGAATGGTATCCATAGTGGTGATGGTCCATAGTGACGCCGCTTCGTTTCAGCTCTGAAGATCGTGGCGAATTTATGATGGGTCATAGAGAGGGCTGCTTTTACAAATGTTCTGGTTGCTCGTGTTTCATGCTCTATAAATCCCAGCCAATTCCCTGGTCGCAAATCGCGACAACCTGTTATTCCCCAGCTCATTTCCTCGTCAGAATGGGGGGATAAAAGACGACTCGCTCTTTTGTTCGCTTTGGCTCACTTCCCCTCTCACACCTGTACAACGGTTATAGGGCCACCCAAGACACAGAATGCCAGACGGGCAGGATACAGATCACATCTTGGGTTGCACCACGGAGGCAATAACCCGTCTGTCGCTTCATAGTAGGTATGAAATGTCGACACCATCCCTGGAGCGGAAGATTCCCATCCTACGGAACTCGAGGCTGTCTTGCGGTTCAGGTTGAGTGCGGCAAGACCGGGAAACCCGAGAGGAGAGCGATTGATATCGAACGATTCGAGAAAACACCTCTGGAGGTGGATAGGTGGTACTTATACTTCGATCCCAAGGGGAGGTTCAGATCATCGCGCAAAGCTCGGTCACCTTGCACGGATCTCACTCTGCTGGGAAACGCTCACTCACACACAGAGACATACACGTAAGAAGGGAAAGCCCACTTCTACCGATCCCAGCCGACGTGGAAGAGAGCAATGGACACCCAAAGCGAGGACGATCCAAGCTCACTTACATAGCAGAATATAAGGTGGGAAACCCAAAGAGAGCGAGGCTGGAGAGTGATGCTTATGCTGTTAGTGGAAGGGCGGCAGTGGTGCTCTTATTGTTTCGATGTTGTTGTTGTTGGGTGACAATTCTTTCTTTTCTTTTTCTCTGTCTGGGATTTGATTTTCTGTCTCGGAAAATCGATTCTGTGCCAGCTCATCCATTGTAATCGGCGTACCTTACTTAAGCTTGGCTGGGACGACGAGGAAGAAGAAGAAGGTGGTGGTGGTGGTAGTGGTGGCTATGGTTTATGAGGACTAACTTGACAGCCAGCTAAATCTAACTAGCCATCATCAAGTGTTGATATTCCTTGACCAGCCTTCTGCTTTTTTCTTGTTGCTTGCCCACTTTTCCCCTCTCTCACTCTCTCTTTCTCTCTCTGTTAGCTTCGGAGTTATTCCCGCCAAACCCTGTCTTGTACCTGATTCCATCTCCTTCACTCCTGCTCCCTCTTTGGGCTGATAATTGGATTTCCTTTTCCTCCAGGTGTTCCTCCGTCTAGATTCCTTTTTTTATTTGATTTATTTATTTATTCTGGTCTTGTATTACTATTTGTTTCTTTTTACAACCTAATTTGCCTTCCTTTCCATCCCCCCTCCCCTTCTGTGATCTCTGGCTGGACAGCCACCAATGCATGGGGACTCTTGCGGTGAATGCACATGGCCACCAACTAGATGATTGATTGATTCAAGCATCCACTCCCACTGAGCGATCTTCAACAACTCGCCTCTTCTTTCCCTCTCGCGCTCTGTCGCACGTTCTCTTTTCTCCCTCTCTTCCTATTCTCCCAGTCGCTTTTCTCACCAAGGTCATTCTATCTTGCTGAGTTCTTCCGCGGGTGATTGTTGCTACACTCGCGTCTAATCTCCAACTGTCCAACCATCCATTCCCCCCACCACCTTCTCCAGTGCTGGTACGCTGTTCTTCCTTTGCTTGTTGCTGTGATATTGATCGCATCCTTACCTATCCTGCCTCCATTCCCACTCCCTCACCTCCATCTCTGCTTGTATCTGTTTGTCTGCAGTTGTCTGTCTGCAATTGCCGCCAACCCCAACCCACTTACTGCATCTTCCGATCGGTCCGAGCTTGTGGTGAGACTCCAATCTGCTAACTGGCAGTCGGGGATCCAGAACCAGTTCCTGTCATTCATCTATCCATCTATCCATCCATTCCGTTCATCACTTACCCTTTACTCTTCCTGTCTCATCCCTTCCCTCCTTTCTTCTGCACGCTTTCTCCCCCTTCTCCAGATCTCAGATCAAGACCCAAAAGAGATCAGCCCCCCCCCATCCTTTCAAGGTCCTAAAAAAAGAAACCCGAACCGAGTATGATTCGGGTTGGCTGAGAAAGGGAAAGACAACGAGACTGACTCCCTCGAATTCTTTTCCTTATCGACCATGATGGGCGTCGAAACGCGCTGCAGACCGGTCCTGCCTGCCCCCACTGAATCCATTGTCGACACCAACACCACAGGCGGCAGCGTTACAGGCACTGATCTGGCAACTGACATCTCTCGCCGCACAGACAAAACCTCTTACTCCATTCCAGACGACGGGACTCCCGTCACTATCCCCACCCGTCGGAAACACCACCATCGTTCCCGCGGGGACGATTCCAAGCTGTCCCGCTCGTCGCAACACTCCCAGACCTCCCTGCTCATCGAGTATTTCGAGGGCGGGAAGGGTTCTGGCTCCCTGGTTTCTCGGCCCAGCGTCCGTGTTAGAGTGACCCCTTCCTCCGCGCGGAAGCTGAAGGACCAAAGAGACCATATTCAAATCACCGAGTCTAGCGGCAACCGTAAACCGGTTTATTCCCGCCGCATTTCCCTCAGTTCGCCCCACAAGCACCGGTTACTGGCCGAGTCCGGCCCCGATGATCAAAGTATAAGCTCCTCCAACTCAGCGACCGATGAGAACCAGCCTCCTGGTCATTCCCCCGTTGAGATCGAGCTCATGGATCGCCACCGTGGTAGTGAGGTTTCCAGCCTGTCGCGCGACACACGGTACATGCTGCCCGCCTCGGATATCTCCTCCATGCCTGCAGATAGCATGCTTGATGCCCCCTCGTCTGGCCTCCGTCGCAAGCGCAGTCAAAGCCTAGAGCGGGGTCCAAGCCACGAGTCCAAGGACTACCTGAAGACCCCGAGACGGCAACGAAGTCGCAGCTTAAGCACCGAGCGGATCGCTCATCGCGTGGCAGAAAAGCTTAGCAACGATCCTCGCGACGGCACCCGACAGCGTCGACGGGCAGAGAGAAGTAAGTTCGACGACAGTGAGGAGGCAGATCTCAAGTCTTCACGGCATCGAGGACACGACGACATGATCAGTCCCGAGTCCAGCCTCCTCAGCGCCTCGGCCGTCTCCTCGCATCGCCGATCCGGTGACCAGTACTCCTTCCGGTCCGGGACCTCCAAATCGTCCATCAACAACCCGAAACTACTTGAAACCGTCGAAGACGCGATTCGGAGGTTGATCCTCCCCGAACTGAAAGAGCTGAAGAAAGATCAAAAAGTCATGTCGAATACCTCCAAGTTCGACCGGGACATGAACGCCTCGCACTCGTCCGCCAGTACACCCTCACGGGATGGACTCGGAAGGCGACTGTCAAAACATGCAAGTGCGCCTGACGTTCGAAAACCGAAAGTTGTTCTCAACAAGGATAGTCGTGACGAGGGAATCACTATCTCGGGAGATTCGGTCCCCTCTCGGGCCGAGCGACGATCGAGTAAGGGTAGCGAGAAGTCTCCAGATATTGGCTACATCAAATGGGCCAATCGACCAGAGTTGACTGAGCAAGAAAAGCTGCGGCGCCAGCGAAGCAAAGGGCTGCGCGAGGCAGAAAAAGCGGGCATCGTCGGTAGCGCCCTAACAGCGGCGGCTCTGCAACATCACGATTCGCGGTCGAGCTTGGCTAGTAGCGAAGGAGGACGCAGAAGCAGCGGCCCCCACAGCCCGATAGGAGGCATCAACGAAACTGAACTGGTCTTCCAGAGACACAACGTTGCTCCTATGCCGTTACGCAGTGCAATCGAGTCAGATCTGACAAGGGCTTCGCTGCTCTCAGAGCAGTCTGCCGATCCCTACCCTTACGAGGAGTCTAAAGAGCACGACCTTTCGCGTGGGTCGTTTTATCAGACCATGTCCCCAACTCCACGCTCCCCGGGTCAGGCTTCTGTGGGCTCGCAGCATGATTTGAAACTCAAGCACAGCAACCTATCTAGCCATAACTTGTCTCTGCGCAGCGTCTCGAGTCATTCGTCCGTCGGAGGTGCTTCGGCCGGAGCTATTGCGGCGGCGGCTGCAGCCAACTTGCTTGATGTACATTCAGGGCATCATGACACCGATTATAGTGACCTTACAAGCCGACGACGGACACTTAGCCCAATTCAAAGCGTGGCGAGCAACATTAGCCAGTCTCCGATGAAGCAGAACTCGACTTCTTATGATCACCACGACTTTTCGGACGATGAAAAGAGGCTGGAGCCACGTTTGTCGATTGACTCGCTCTCGTCTGCTCCCAGCACCAACCTCGCAAGGTCAACCCGCCCGGAGGGACTCAGCATCAATAGCCAGACCGAATCCCTTAGAAACCAATACGACCCTGGACACGAGCTGGGCTACGAGGAAACGCCTAGAGCATCGCCACGAGGCAGTCGCTGGGTTGAACATTCAGATGGAGAAGACGACGGCGATGATTATGCCCACTCGACTGCGAGCACGGAGCGTAACAGAATGCCTGGGCACAACGAGGACAGCGAAGTTACTTTCATGGACCACGCGAAGCAAGGCCAACCTGTCGCTGAAGGCGTCGCTGCCAATCCTCGCTTTGTCCATCCCCTCGCCGTAGAGTCGGCAGTTGCCTCGCTATTGGATCCCACTATTCTGGACACCAAGTCCAGCCAGTCTGCTGCTAATCGCTCCATGCACGACATTCCTGAACAAGCAGAGAGCGACCTGGATGAGGCGATGGAGAAATCGGAGGAGACTCCTCATGCTTCTCGTCAAGGAAGTCCCCTCAAGCAAGGCCACACTGTGTCCAGTCCTGATGCTACATCATTTCCGAGGCGTATGGGTGCCACTTCGCCTCCGCAGAGTGTCACCCAGTCGTACGAAGACCTGACAGATCCGACTCATATGTTCGCCGGAATCCGTGACCAGAGCCCCCTTCCCGAGGAAGACCCACTTCCAGATACTGAATCGGAAATCAATACCAACCCTTCCATCATCCAAGGACCGGCGGCTCAAGAAGCTAGTTGGTCGTTCAATCAGACGCCTTCCAAAGATGCTCCGTCCCCTCTCTTCGATAAGGGTGGCGCCGTTGCTGGTGCGGCTGCTGGTGCGGGTCTGGGTTTGGGGTCGGTCGACCACGCGCAATACGACCAGGAATATTACCCTGAGGACGAATATGCAGCGAATGACTACTACGACCAACAATATTCGCGGCAATTGTATGGGACTCCCCTTGGAGCTAAAGACGAGGGCTATGTCTCGGCTGCCAATCCCCGTTCTCCAAGCGTTGATACGCCTGAACCACTTAAAAAGGGGATGGGAGGGATTGATGCCAACATGGGTATGTTCGACAGTCCCTTGGGAGCTGATGATTTCATACCCGGCCATCAGCGACAGCTGAGTGGGTACTCCCATGGGGTTGGATCTCCGCTATATGACAGTGCCACCGGCAAAGGCATTGACCGTATTCAGTCCAAGGATATCGTCGCACTCATGGACCATGTAAGTCCCAGTTCCCTTTCACCAATACTCAGAAACCTCTGCTGACACTGTCTAAGCTTACTGTTCGCGATGCGCAACGAAACGCAAGAGATACGGAGATTCTGGTGACGCTGGTCCGAAGCGCGGCCGAGATGCGCAACTCGTTCGAGGAGATGAAGAAGTTCATCGCTCAGCAAGATGGAATGCTCATGGAGGCCAGCGACAGACAGCACGAGCGTACATATCGGGCTGTTGGGGGGCCACGTCCACTGCCGGTCAGTGCGCGGAGCGCTCGTCAAATGTCTATGGACGACGGCGAGGAACTGAGCCAGAAGCGGAAGAACATCTTCAAACGGGCGCTTAAGGGCCTGAGTATGAAAAACTCGAATGATCTGACCAAGATCGAGGATATGTTGGAGCAGTTGCTGGAGGAGGTTGAGGCTCTCCGTCAAAACCAGGATCACGGGTTTGCGCGTAACGGTAACCGGGCTGCCAGCGTGGATCCAGAAGGCTATGAGCCAGAAGGTCATGCGGGAACTTCCTCTCCTGGGAACCCCTCTGAATACCTTTCGACGTCATCACAGCTCGTCCAGGATCCCAATCAGTTCCGGAAAGGCCTCGAGAACCGTGTGAGCACGGTCCAAGAGGTTGATGAGGATTTGGAGGACGACCGCGGAGAGTTCCTGAGCCCTCACCTGGTGTCTCAGCCAAACTCTAACAACCGACAGGACCGAGCTGGCTCGGCTCCTGTCTCGACACCCCCTCGGGAGGCGATGGCTTCGGGGGCTCTGAGCACTGACACCACTCCGAAGACTACCGAGAAGGCAAAGAAGCACAAATCCAGCAGCTCTTCGTTCTTCCCCAAAATCTCACGTTGGTCGAAGACCACCGCCTCGTCGATGGGTGACAACATCCGTAACAGCATTCAACCGAATCGCAAGGAGCGGGCGTCTTTCGATGCTTCGCGCTCCGGGTCCGACCTTGCACAGGGGCCATATCAAACGACGAACTATTATGATCCTCAGGGCGAAGATCGACTGCGCTCCACTTACACCTTAGATGACCAGCAACATGAGAACCGACCTCCGTCGCCGTTGGTGCCATCTCAGGTGTCTGAAACGCCCAAATATCGGGCTCACCGCGGTAGCCTCGATCTGCACCATCCCCAACCCCGCCAGGGACCCACCGGACGGTACCAATCGCAGCTGGAAACGCAGGCTCAGGTCTACACCGCACCGTCCGACCAGTGGGGATCGAATCCCAGCCTGTCGGGTGTGAATGCCAACCCGCGCTACAGTGGTGGTGGCCGGCTATCTCCCATCTCGGACGCAGGCTATTCAGAAGCAAGTTCTCGCCAGACGGGACCTCCACGCCCCCCGAAGATCAAAGACGAAGGGCCCCTGATCCCGGAGAGGCCCCCGAAGATCAAGGATGATGACGAGCGATCGTATATGGATCGTGTTGTTTCACGGGTTAGTGTGCATTCCTGGAAGGGACGGCTGAGACGAGCCATGCTGACGAGATTTCTGTAGAGTTCTGCTGTTCAATCCCCACGCAGCACGCCGCCGCCGCGCAAACCGACGGGGCCTCGTCCCCTCAACTCGGGCAGTCACCACAGCCCGGCCCGACGGAAGCGAAGCCAGTATCGAGCGGCCAGTCCGGAGCAGGTTGATGCCGAGCTTGACTAGACGTTTCTGATTTCAGTTGATACCCTTTCTTTTTATTGTTTTGTTGAATGCGGACCGTTTACGACATAATGACATGACTAGTTGCACCATGTGCTATGACCCGCGTCTTGCATTTGTGCGAGCGTGATTTTTCTTTTTGTGTGGGTGGACGAGGTTGCGCCTGTGAATTTTGTTATACCATGTATCCCTTGCTGCTGTCGTATAGTGATGCGCTACATATTGAGTTGATTTGATGCACTGGGTGACTGGGGTGTAAACTTGTAGATGGTTCTACCCACGAGTTGATACTTGTTAGTATGTAGTTAGTATACGTATACAAGGTCATAAGGGCATAAGCAGCGGCCTTATGCATAGTGAGTATACTCCGTAGCTATCCATGATTGCCCCTAGCTTATCGGCTTGTGGTTGCTGGCATGAGAGGGGCACAGTATGAGAAGAATGGGGGGCGTGATAAGTGGGGGTTGCATAGCTGTCCTGTTTGTCAGTCAATTTACTACCTGCTAGTAAGTTAGTCATGATGACATGGGGACTCCAACCGCCATGGCCCTGCCATGGATCTGAGCTCTATCGTGTTTGATGGCCCATGAACCACGGAAAGGTTCCTTATGCGGGGTAGTCAACACGAAGTATAAGACCCAAGACGCCCCCCCCCCCCCCCCCTCACCAGGAATTTGACCATCTGCTCCTCACCTCTCGTCCTGTCCTCAACCTCTTTGCATGATAGCTTCAACTTGTATTTCCAATCCACCATGCCAGTCTCACAATCATCATCGTCATCATCCCTCGACCTCATCATCTGCGCAACATGCGGCACGCAATTCCCGACCACCTCCCCCCCACCCAACTGCAAGATCTGCGATGATCCCCGCCAATTCATCCCTCCCACGGGGTACGTATCGCCACTCCAAGCACGGAGTCCCATCCGTATAGCAAGAACCCTTGAACACAAATTCCGTCCCTACCTCCCCTCCCCCTTCCCCAGCACATCATTCAGAAGACTAACCCGGGGCAAGCACAGACAATCATGGACCACCCTCCGCGCCCTCCGCCATCCCGACCAGACCCATGCCCAAAACCACGAAACGCACCCCTACCACAACGAATTCCACCCCCTCCTCCCCACAGATACCCCCGACGCAGACCTGAAAAAAGCAACCCTGATCTCAATCCACACCGTCCCCAAACTCGCCATCGGCCAGCGCGCCTTCCTCTGCCGCACCCCCCGCCACGGCAACATCCTGTGGGACTGCATCCCCTTCCTGGACGACGCGACGGTCGCCACCATCGCGGCGCTGGGCGGCCTGCGCGCCATCGTCATCTCGCACCCGCATTACTACGCCACGCACCTCGAGTGGGCCAGCGCGTTCGCGTGTCCGGTCTATCTGGCGCGCGAGGATGAGGAGTGGGTTGTGCGGCGGGGTGAGTCACAGGAACAGGTTTTCTGGGACGGGGCACGGTTGGATTTGTTGGAGGTGTTGGGGGAGCAGCTAGAGGGGCAACGGCAGCAGCAACAGCAACAGCAACAGCAACAGGACGGAAGTGGGGGTGACGGGGGTGACGGGGGTACTCTAGGCCAAGGTGCAGGTCAGGCCCAGGGGCAGGGCCAGGGCCAGGGGCAGGACAAGCTGGAGGTGATCAAGACCGGCGGCCATTTCCCGGGGAGCACGGTGCTGTGGTGGCGGGCGTGGCGCACGCTGCTCATTGCCGATACGATCGGGACGGTGCCGAGTGGGATCTATCATGTCGATCGGTTGCCGGGGACGGCGTCGTTTACGTTTCTGTGGTCGTATCCGAATATGGTTTGTCTCGTCTTGTGGTGTTCCTTTCTTTTGTTGAGGGGGTTGGTGGTTGAGTGCAGTGAGAGATGAGATATGCTGACTCGGACTTGACGGTAGATACCGCTGCCGCCGGATGAGGTGTTGAAGATCTGGAAGGCGATCGAGCACACCGACTTTGATTCGACGTATGGCGCGTTTGTGGGGATGCATACGCACGGGGACAGCAAGAAACGGGTCTTGGAGAGTGCTAAGATCTTCGTCAGGGCTATGGGGTATCTGGATCATGCCATTTACAAGGAAGTCTGTTTGTGACGGAGCTATATAAGGTATACACTGCGCGCGCGTTGCTTTTCCGTTATTGTACAGTACAATCATACCAGGTCCCTGTCAGTGCGGATGCATGAATGCTCTCTCGCACAGCACGAGAAGCCTGTATACTCTAAGGTACAGTTGAGTTAATGATACTTGCATCTTTGACCTGACAACACTCCACACACACACTACCTTAAACTTCGGTACAGGGCCTCACAGCAATCTGCAACCCAGGAGCAGTGGGCGAGTTGTTTTCTTCATCTTCTGCCAGCTCAGCACCAGGGCGCTGCGTCGCCGTAGCCAACCAGCTCAACTCCACCCCATCGCTGATGAGAAACTGGCCCGGATAACTGTCCACCGAGCACGCCGGCTGCAGCCGGTCCATCGTCTCCTCGACCAGGACGGGCTCGGCGCGGTGATGCGCTGGCACCTCAGTACTATCCGGCGCGACGACCGAGACCATCGACCACGGCTGGCTCAAGACGCTGAACCGCAATCGCTCCGTCATGAACCCGGAATAGCGGATGTGGGGCAGCACCATACTCTGGCGGCGCTCCGACCCCAGCGACAGACTCCTCCTGAGGGTGGCCGAGTAGATCGAGTCACTCATGCGCGGCGGGTAGACGACGTTCTGCTGCTGCATCCCAGTGATTGGATCTGCCGTCTTGCTGCCAACCACGGAGTGGCTAGTCACGGCGCTGTCTCCTCGACTACGCTTCACCGGACGGTTGGACGGCCGCAGGGAGAGGATGCTCGCCGTTGGCAGCGGCCGTTTCGGTCGGAGCGAGGAGCCGCTCACTCGCTCGGTGGCCGCGGGGGACGACGTCGCGAGACTCTGCATCACCTGCGCGTCGACGGTGGAGTGGCGCGGATGCGCTTCGGGGTCATCGGGGTGGGAGGGGTCGGCGGGCTCGAGGCCCAGGATGAGGGAGCTGAGGTGGATGATGCGACGCTCTTTGCGGCGGATGGACTGGCAGAGGCCGTTGCGGTGGCACAATTCGGACGACGGGTCGATGTCACGGAGGAAGGCCACGAACAGTAGCAGATTGAGCATCAGGATGGTGGCCGTGAGGTGGAGGGCGCGAGCGAGGCTGGCACCCGGGAGGAAGGGTTGGTCGCCGCGGCGGCGGACAGCAGCAGCAGCAGCAGCAGCAGAGGAGGAGGCCATTTTCGTGATGAACGATCGAGCAGGTGGGTTGGGGCTTGTAAATGTGGCAGTCGGGAGAGGGGGTGGTGAGATAAAAAAAGATAGTAAATGCTTCCATGGTGTGGTTTCGAGACTACTTTGTTTAGGGGAGGCAGGGCTGAGGAGTGGTGGTGGTGGGAGGAGTGAGGAGGATGTGCATGGGCTTTGCAGGAAGGAACCACCCTGTGGGCTGGTCCTTACATGCCGAGTTTCAATGGACATGATGAAGAAGAAGAAGAAGAAGAAGATGGATAATGAGTATCTGCATTGCAGAGGAAACACGAATCCAATATTGACCATGCAGTTCTTACTTCTGTATAGTTAGTAGGGATGTGTTACTACATTGTCTCCGCATTCCATCGACGATGACTTTCGTTATCTTATCGGCGGCTGCGGAGCCACTCGGACCCGCAAACGTCAGACTTTCTCCCCTCCTCTTCCTCCTCCTCCCTCTCTCCCTTTCTCCTTCTCCACTCTCTCCGTCTCCAAATCCTGAACTATCCTGGATTGACTCACAAGCTTGCCT
The DNA here is from genome assembly GCF_003184785.1 of Aspergillus japonicus CBS 114.51. Lineage (NCBI taxonomy): Eukaryota > Fungi > Ascomycota > Eurotiomycetes > Eurotiales > Aspergillaceae > Aspergillus > Aspergillus japonicus. The sequence continues at coordinate 978,998 of NW_020291639.1, read as the reverse complement.
GATTCAATGATCCTTTCTCCCTTCAAATCATTGCGTCTCTCCCATCGCTTCATGGCTACTCTCTCCTCAGCAGCAGCTCCGCAATCCCCCCTGCGTCAACGACGCTTCGCGCCCCTCAATGCGGAGAACTCGCGAGATTCCTCCGCACCCGCGCTGAGGGGCATCGTCTTCGATGTCGACGGCACATTATGGTGAGCTTTCAGATGATAAACCACATACTCTATTCCTCCTCTTCCTCCTCTCCCTCCTCTCTTTCAACCAACCCAAAGAATCTAACAATCCTCACAAAGCCTCCCCCAGAACTACATGTTCGCCGAGATGCGGTAAACCCAAACCCCCCCTTTCCCCGGCATACATCCCCGATCCCCAAATCCACCCATCCATCATCCTAAACCTCCAAACAGAGCCGTCCTCAGCATTGACCATAAAACCGACATCCTGCACCACATCGCCGGCCTCCCCACCGCCGCCGCCCAACTCGAAGCCGCCGACAAGATCAAGGCCATCGAACGCGAGGCCATGCGCCATCAGCAACCGCAACCGGGGCTGGTGGATCTGATGGATTACCTGGAGCAGCGGGGGATTCGACGGGCATTGTGTACGCGGAATTTTGAGTGCGCCCTCCGTCCTCCCTTTCTCGCCTTTTGCCTGGGAAGGGCTGCGGCCTGCTGACTACGGTGGGGATAATGAAATGAATAGGGCTCCCGTGACGAATCTCCTGCAGAATCATCTCCCGGCGCACGTCTTTCTCCCGATCATCACCCGCGAGACGCCGGGGTTGATGCCCAAGCCGGATCCGGCGGGGATTTTGCATATTGCCAGCGAGTGGGGGTTGGAGGATGGTGGGGAGGGGTTGATTATGGTGCGTTGGTTCTCGCCCTTTGCCTTGACGGGTGTGGGGGTCAAATTTGAGTCAGACGGACTGAATGTTCCGCTAATGCTGAATCCCGTGGACAGGTCGGCGATAGTCTCGATGATATGACGGCCGGGCATATGGCGGGGGCCGCGACCGTGCTCCTCCTCAACGACCACAATGCTCATTTGAAAGACCACGAGCATACCGATCTCTGCATTGAGCGCTTAGATGAGCTGGTTGACATCCTTGACCAAGGGTTCGTCGGCCACAGAGGTGGAAACAAAGTTCCCACGACCGATGCACCCACGGCCGCGGCATCGGCCCAATGATTTAGATCAATAGAGAAAAGACAATGGCTTTTTGTGGCATTTGTACATAATGCTCTGAAGAAAGGACCTGCCCTGGCTCCTTTCCGTCTCGAGGGAAGATACTAAGACAAACAGAGAAAAGAAAGTTAATCATCCCGGGGTATTTTACCAAGCACGCAAACATGCATCTATACCCGCAGCCACTCGTAGAGGGGGTATCAGTCGTGTCAACTCAACCAACCATTCACATCCTGCATCGATCCACGCCTTTTTACCAGCGACGCGACGGACGGTACGCATCTCCACCAGGCCCTCCTCCTCTCTTCCCACCCCGACCACCACCACGTCCTCCCCCGCCGCCTCTGGTCGGACGCGAGGGTGCGGGTGGCGGTCTCGCATTTCGACCTCCGGACGAGGGCTGGTAACTATCTCTGCCTCTTCCACCGCCGCCGCCGCCGCCGCCGCCGCCACGACCACCGCGACCCGGGCGGCCGTTCGGCGACAAGGACCGCTGTCGATAACCACCACCAGGCGGTGCAATATTCCTATTGTTCGCGCCGATGCCAGCTCCGAACCGAATATGTCCGCGATTGCTGTTGTTGTTGTTGTTGTTGTTGTTGTTGTTGTTGTTGTTATTGTTATTACTGCGGTTGACGGGCTGACGCAGCCGACTCATCATGTCGTCGCTGTCGGAGGACGGTGGGCGGTGCTGGTCGGCCCGACCGCGGATCTTCATGCCGCGGGGGCCCGGCGCTTGGCCGCCTCGGTTGCCGCCGCCGCGTCGGGAGTTATTGACCACGGAGTTGGTGTTTGTGATCATCCCCGGTTCAATGCCGTGGAGGGTCCAGGTGGATGAGAGAAGGGGTTTCTTGAGAGAGGGACAATCGCCGATGAGGTGGCGGTTGCTGCAGCACTTGGCGCAGGAGATCGAGACGAGGACGGGGCCGGACGTGGAGTCGTGTGGGTTGCTGAGCTTCCACATCATGTCGCAGTCGAGCTCGAGGTGGTCGGACGAGCCGCACAAATCGCATGGGGTCTCGGAGGCGGAGCCTTTCAGGGCGGAGAAGCAGGTGTCGTCGTCGTGGCCGCGCTCGCGACAGCGTTGGCAGCGGCGCCAGGTGGGGCATAGGCTGCTTTGGTGTTCGTTCCAGGCATTGCAATGGACGCACTGTCTCTGGTCAGCTAACTTTTGCAAGTGGGCGCTATGATCGGGGAAAGCAGGCATACCTCCTTCGAGGGACAGACTTCCGCCAGGTGGCCTTCTTGTAAGCACTCCGTACAGGCGATCGGGAGCTGGAGATCGATGGCGTTGATGTCCCGGTCGTAGAACCTGTACTTCGCCTGGAAGTCCATGTCCTCCCGGTGAAGATCGGCGAGGACGGAGGGAGCCGTCGGGTACCTCTGGGCATATCGGCGGTGTGCGTCTTCTTTCGACATCTTCGGGGAGTCGATGAGATCGTCCTGTGCGCCGCGTTTTCTGTAACCATTGGTGACCGGCTCGTACTCATCGTCGCCGTCTGGGGTCAGAATGCCATCCTGAGTCTGACCAAGATTCTGGCCGGGACCCCGCTCGCCGATATTCAAAAGGATCGAGTCGTCCGCCTCCGAGTCCAACGAGTCCGAATCATCCGAGTCCACCGATCCCTGCATCTGGCTCGATTCCGCCGAGCTCTCCGCCTCGTCTACCTCGCCCTCCTCCATCTCATCGTCGCGATCGGACTTGCTCGGTGCGGCATCGCCGCGGTCACTGGCCGAGGAAGTCGACGCGCTCCGGCTGCGCCAGAATTGGTCGTTGACCGCGTCGAACTTCGACGCAGCGGGCTTCGGCTGATTCCCCTCCGCTGCGTTGCGACTCCCGCGGAGTGACGTCCGAATCGCACTCTTGCTGCCCTTGTTCCAACTGACGGGCGGTGCTGCTGCCGCGCCGGCCTTGTCCCCTTCCTCTTCGGAGGAACTGGTGCCCACGGACTCGCTGTCGGAGCCGGAGGAAGACGTCTCGTCGTCGGGATCGACATCCAGCGAGTGGGCGCTGAAGGTGGCCCCCTGGGGCACGAAATCCTGGATCTTGCGATCGTCCGCGGCGCCGTTGCGTCGTTGCCGCTTGCGAGGGTTCGGGTTCGGGTCGTGGGAACTTTGCCGGGAGGAGCGAACGGAGGCGCCGTTCAGCTGTCCAACGGCGGCGGTCCGGGAGTCACCGTCATCGGACGGGGGAGCAGACATGCTGCGAGAAGGAAGGTATTGGCGGGGCGGAGGAGAGTTGGATTTGGAGGACGATGACTGGCGCAGAGTCGGAAGTGCTTTTGTGCAACGCGAAGACTAAACTTGAAACTTGAAAGTTGAAAGTTGAAGCATGATCGGGGAAATTTACGGAAGGCGGTGTGAGAGCCACTGCCTTACCCGATTGGGATGGTCCGACCGGGTGCCAGGCAAGAAAATGGCACATTATTATTAGTAGCAATGCTATTATCTTATTTTATTCTGGTGGTTACGTACCTCCGTATGCATTATTTGCTTCCCAGACTCTTAATTGGACTTATATGACTTGTAGTTTGCCCTGCAGCAGATCGATGAGCGTCTAGACTCTAGAACAATGCCTCTGCGTCGATTGCCGAGGAACTAATGGCTGGATTCTGGCGGACCGACCGTTCGGTCGGTTCGTTTGGCTTTATCTATTCTTAGTTGTCTGTGTCTCTGTCTGTCTGTCTGTTTGTGTCCGTCTCCTGGAGCCCCCCTCGGAGATCAGGGCATCTGTCATCTTCTCTCTTGTTTTCCCTTCTGCATCTCGGAAGGTATTCAGACCTTACTTGGGGTCCTTTTGCATCTTTTGCATCTTTTGCATCCATTACATTCAGGATCCCTTCCAGGTCCTTATCTGTTTCAGTTAATTGTATTATTACTGGCTGTAACCACTTAATTCTCCTGACAGTTGAGCTGGGGTAGCAGGAATAGAATACAGCCGGTACCGGGAATACGGTACCGGTGCTCCCGTGACCAGTCGGGGATCCTCACCAGATCTCGCCCGTCTCGCCGTCGCCTCTAATCGAAAGTCGAATTCGCATCGGCCTTCCCCCCATCCCATCCTGCTACCTGCTAAACCTACTACTTACTTACTCTTTATCTCTCTTTCTTACGTGCTTTTGTTGTCCACCTCGATCAATCTACCTCACCCTCTCCTTTCTTTTCCTCCCTTTTCCTTTCTCGATCTCTATCAATCCATCTTCCTCTTCCTCGACTCCTACTCCTCTAACCTGCAACTCTCTCTTTCCTCGTGCCAAGATTCCCACCTCTCCTCCTTTCCGACTATCCCCTCCTCCTGCTCTTGCGATAATACCGCCAAAGTGTCTTCTCTACTCGTTCCCCGTGCCATCTCCTTCCCTCCGGAAGTCGACACTGGCCGACATCGGCTGACTCCGGACTCCAATATGTCTTCAGGCAAGGCTGGGCGGAGGAGACGGTCGAGCAGTATCATTTATCAGGAGCCTCCCGAGTCCATCGAGCGGACCAGCGACCAGGCTGCCCTCCCCAATCTGAACGCAAATTGGGTCAATGCTAAGGGTGAGTTAGGACAGATGAAGGCGGGCGCGAATCCCAGCGGGCAGTCACGCACAGCATGAACGAGGTGGCTGACGGTCTGTACGACGACAATCTAGGTGCCTGGACCATTCACTTCGTCTTGATCGTGGCTCTGAAGATCCTCTTCGACATCATTCCTGGCGTCTCGCAAGAAACCTCCTGGACGCTCACCAACATCAGCTATATGTTCGGCTCTTTCCTCATGTTTCACTGGGTGCGGGGCATCCCTTTTGAGTTCAACGCCGGGGCGTACGACAACCTCAACATGTGGGAGCAGATTGACAACGGCGACCAATACACGCCGACCAAGAAGTTCCTGCTCTGCGTGCCCATCTGCCTTTTCCTTCTCAGCACGCATTACACCCACTACGACCTGACGTATTTCACCATCAACTTCCTTGCTACGTTGGGGGTGGTTATCCCGAAGTTGCCGTTTGTGAGTTGGGCCCCACCGTCTCAGGTGGCAGTATCGCAGTACTAACCCGTCTCTCTCTGCCAGTCGCACCGTTTGCGAATAGGTCTCTTCTCTGACATTCCCGAGGAGTAGTCGCTCGCTGCTCCGGCTCATCGAATTTCCTTATTTTAATCCAACTCACATGTTCTCATTTTCCAGACTTGTCCTCCTTCCTATCTTTTTTCTCCATTCTTGCTAATATTCTCCACTTGGCGTCTATGTTGTCTTTCCCCTGCGTCTCTCGCTGTCATCACCTTCATGTCCCCCTTTTCTTCCACCCCACACGGTCCGCCATCGGGGCAGGACCTCCGGTCACATTTGGGGAAGACCAAGTGGGGCACTTTTGTTGCCAATTTGTGCCGGTGTGTTTTTCCAGGGTACCTTCCATGCGAAGTGGAGAGGACAGGACTGTCGGGGGCGTTCCTCACTCTGAAACTGGAAACTGGGGTGGGAAGACAATTGAATTGTGGTTTCATCGTCGAAGAAGAGGATTGGGCGATGGCGTGAAAAGGGGACGGCGCGCTACACTAGATGAAGAACCCAAAAATAGGGGAGAAATTGAGGGGTTCTTGTACTCCTATTCTCCATGCTCTCGATATTATCCTCACCATCATCACTACTACACACTACCTACCACCTACCTATATATCCTATCCATTAGTACTTGCTGGTGCATTGTCTTGGTAGTTCTGTTGTGAGTAGGCCTGCCGTGTTACTTGCGTGGTTCGACGATAAGGTAGCCTCGGGATAAATACTGGTATAGAAAAGGGGTCGACGCCGTGGACCTCACTCTTGGGATTGACACCCTCGCCCAGTCAAGGATGATAATGATGTTGGCGATCCGCCTGAATATCACGCAGTGTTGAACCTCACCTTTTGAACCTCGTCACGTGCGGTATACAACATCACTCCAAGGACTGAACGTCAACAGTCAGGGCATCCCAGGAGGTGCATTAGCCCACTCATTGCAACTAAACTCTCTATCGAGTCAGGTCCATGTTTATTTGATATGATGCAGAGAGTCACTACATGCCACAGTGGTGCGCGGCGGGAGAGTTCTTCATCGTTCCACATCCGTCTAAAACAAAGCCATTATCGCTTTGAAGTCCCAGCACTCGAGCATTGTCCTGAGGTTAGCTGCGCTGTCTCCGAAGAACTGATAGCAGCATGCACATCCAATCCCCACTCAGAACAGGATTCCAGATTCTTCATCGGAGGATGCCAGGTGGAATCCTTCCTTTATCCCTCCTCACCCGCGCTCCTTGTCCTCGGATCTCAAGCAACTCAGCTTCTTTATCTTTCACCATGCCCTTGACCCCATCCCTTTACACCACCCCAAGATAATGACATGCTACAGGAGAACTCCACAACCTCGCCTTTCATCCCAAAGCTATAAAATCCCCGCCCACCATGCCAACCATGCCAGCATTAAGGCTCCATCCCAAACCCCAAGCCCAAACCCCCCAGGGATCTCCAAGATACCTGATCCCCAAGCTAACCCAACCCAAATCCCCACTCCCCAAATCCCCACCTCCGTCAACAAAAACTAACCCAAAACCCCCGGCCCCTCCTCCTCAGCAGAGCTGCAGCTGCGACGCCCCCAAAATGTCCACCTCAACCCCCTCCGGCAGCACCAGCACCCCCAGCAGCACCCCCAGCAGCGCCGCCGCCGCCAGCATGCAGCGCCCGGTGCTGGCCTGCTACCCGGAGTGGCGACCCTTCCTGGACGCCTGGCCCGGCAAGACCATCATCCGGCTGATCGTGCTCCGCGCCCCGGCCACCGCGCCCACCACGCTGCATTCCGAGGAGGGCTGAGCGCGCGCCCGCACCGAGCTCCTCTGCCGGATGCGCCTGCTGCGCGACCGCTGGCCCTACCCGGGGGCGCGGCGGTTCGGCGGCGCCATCTTCTGGGCCGACCAGGTGCGCTTCTACACCGAGGTGCTGGAGTCGGATTATTATACGGTTCCTGGTGGTGGTGGTGGTGAGGAGGTGAACGGCCTGGTGAACGGGGACGCGGATGCGGATACCCGTGGGCTGGAGATGGTTGACTGCGGCGGGGGCCAGGGGGGCCCTACGCCTGAGGCGGTGCGGTCGGTCGAGGGATGGCTGGCGACGGTGGGGGATAATGATCCTCAGGGCGGGGTGTGGGGGTTGTTGGTTGATACGGTGGTGGTTTGATTTTTGTGGGTTTGGTTTTGGGAGGGTTGGTGGGTGGAGGTAGGTGTAGGGTGTAGCTGATTCGGGGATGATGCCCTGCGCTCAGTTCTGTGTCTTGATGGTTTAGCTACCTACTACCTAGTTTACCTAACCTGAATCTCCGTCCCTATCCCTTCCCCCCCCTCCTTTTCTTTTGTAGTTCTTGTATAATGTTTGAAATATTGAAAAAACTGTCGGTCACTCTCACTGGAGATGGAAGATTCTTTGATGGTGTGTGTCTGCAATTATTTGTGTCTGCAATTCTTATTATTATACTTATACCTTGAGATTGTTTTTTGTATATTGGCTTCATTTTCGGATTTAGTAGATGTGTTTTTGGGGTTGTAGGTTGGTCTCTCTATATAGGGTTTGCCTTCGGGACCCTAGACTGTACATACGAGGGGTGTGGTATGGACGGCATACTGTTAGCCCTAGTTTCTCTCGGGCTCCAGGTTTCAAGGTTTGGTGCGGTCTCATTCTCGGTGCTATTCAACTGCGACTACTCCTCCGAGAGAACTTGAATTGTTCACCTAATATGCGGTATTGCCCATCGCATGCATACATAGACTCATATTCAATTTAAGCAGGTCAGACTGAACCCGATCATCCTGCGGCAGCAGCATTCCTAGACCCCGACGACCCAGCCAGCAACACGAGAACCTATCAAACCCCCGCAATCTTCCCCACATACACGTTGAAGTTATAATACTTGTTGCACTGGCTCTGCACCGCCAACCCGCCCTGTCCACTCAGAATCGTCTGCCCGTTCCGACTCACGGTGAACGTCTGCGGGCCCGTCCCCATCGAGACGTTCGACGTCACAATCCCCGCGGGCACCTCGATCCGCACGGGGCCATTCGACCCGCTGGTCACCGTCAGCGTCGCCGGGCTGGTCAGCAGGGTCGCCACGAAGATGCTGTCCCCGAGCATGGCGATCCCGTTCGGCGGCCCGAGGTTGTCCTCCGGGCACGAGACCCCCTTCGGCGTGGGCCGGTACCAGTACACCAGGCTGTCCTTCTCGACCCGCGGCGCCGTGGCCCCGGCCTTGTACGCGGCGATGTAGGGCTGGTACAGGTCCCGCCAGGCGTCGTGCGGCATGCCCTTGGCCCACTTGGAGGACCCGTCGTCGCTGTGGTTGGCCGCGTAGGGGCCGATGTAGTGCGATTCGCCGTAGTCTAGATTCAGTGTGGGTATGTATACATGCAGTAGGAGGGTGATCCTGCTACGGGCTCATGGAGGATGTGCCTACCATTCCACGAGATGATCTCAATCAAACTGGGCCGGAGCGTCAGCATCTGCTCCCACCGGAGGGTCGGCAGGTTCTCGCAGATGAAGACCCAGTTCTTGCTGTTGAAGTGGGTGGCGAACCAGGGCGAGACGGCTGTCGCTCTGTTAGCTCGGTAATACCCAATGCTGACAACCACAGCGACGATGGAGCACTCACGCGCCATATAAGTGGTCCCGGCCAGGTCCTTGACATACCGATCATCCCAGATCGTCGTCATGGGGCCCCTGATGATGCTGTTGCCGCCGTCGGTGGGCCAGGCGTACCACGAGAAGGCGCCGTCCGCGGCCCGCGCCCGGTTGCTGGACGCCTCGGCCGGGTCCTGCAGGTTCGGGAGGGCGTGGATCGCATGCGAGGTCCCCTGCTTCACGGGGCCCCAGTTGAAGCTGTCGCCCACGAAGGTGCTCACCACCGCGCCGCCCCGGTACTGCATCTGCGCCGGGTGGGCGGCGTACTGCTGCATGTAGGCGGTGATCTTGGCCGTGTCGCCGTTGGTCCAGTACGCGAAGTCGAAGGAGATGAACACCTTGAAGCCCACCTGCTGCGCCGCCTGGTACGCCAGCGCCAGCTGCGTCGGCGTGTACTTGTCGATGCTGGCGCAGTTCAGCGCGAAGGCGTCGATGCCGATCGCTTGCGCCGCTTGCATGTCCGCGATCCAGTCTTCTACTTGGTAGTTCTCGACGATGCCGACCTGTGGGTGGTTAGCTTAGGTGATGCGGTATTGAGGTGTGAAGAGACATCTTGACGTACCATGAAGTGGGCAAAGACATATCGGTTTGAGGCCTGGGGTTCATCGCGTTCAACCTCGACAGTGGGGAAACCCCAGACTGATTGAAGGATACTGAGCACAACGACGACGAGTTGCAGAAAAGTATTCCAAATCATGCTTGCTTCTTCAGTGAGCTGTTCAAAGCTTGAATAGCTTCCTCATATCCTGGGGAAAGAGCCCACCCCCGCGCTTTTATGTTGGACTCGCCATTCTCCCCCGATTTGTGCAATCGAGCAGAAGGGAGTACATTTCCCCTCCTTCTCTTCATCCTGGAGCACATCCATCGTCGTTTCCCCTAGAGCAAGACACCTTAGAGGCTCGAGATCGCAGTCGATGAGACCGGTGTAACCCATGGCTGCACCTCAGAAATAAGGTTATGCGCGAGGTTGAACCACGTGAGATGCTGCAAACCGTCCGAGACCTTCTCCCGACGGGCTTTTCTCGATCCTACAGTAACACTCGGAGATTTAGTCTTCCACTCGATCAGCGCTGGCAAGCTTCTGACCTGGTCACATTCATGATGGTGGCTCGGCAGCGATCGAAGTGACAAGACGCCCTGCCATCATGCATGTCCAGGTACGAGCCGAGCCGCTTTCCGCGTCGAGAGCTTCTATGGACAACGTCCTCGATCTTCGCAGACAGCGAGTATATGACTCAGAGCAAACGGGTGCGTTTGTCACGATGCAACAGTCTGATTTTCTTGCTTCGCAATGCCCTGAATTGGCGGTCTGCAGCTGAAACTGCGAGTCAAACAGGTGTACATTCATGTCACCGCACAAGTCTCCACGGCATTGCCGTCGTGCATGCAAGCCGTGTACGACGTCGGTTCAACTGCATCATGCGCAGGGCGTATGACAACTACGGAGGAGAGTTGTTATTCACGTCGGACCAGAGGCTCAGCGTTGGATTGTGTGGGGATTGGCATGTCGCAACTAATGTACGGTACATCAACTACAGTAACCGGCTAGGGACTGTGCGTCGCTCCAGTCAACGAGCTAAGATACACCTTGCAGCGGATTCAACCACACCAACCACAGGAACTACCCACCGACTTCATGCCCCAGCATCAGTAGCTTCTCACGTACAGTGTCTGGCAACACGGATAAGCTGGGCCTTGAAATCCCAGTGAAGCGGATAGTTCCAAATCCTCAAGTACTCCGTCAACGAAGGCTGGGTCCCGAGCATGACCGTCCTCAGTTTCTCCAAGTCGGGATCGTTCTCCTTGCTGCTGCTGCCTTCCCATGCCATGTCACGGTTCGCTCGCACCCACGTCCCCGTCACAGTGGCACCCGATACCTCAAACCTCCACAGCTGTTTCCCTTCCACCGCCTCCGTCGCATACTGCCTCTCGTCATCCTGCTGCTCATGGGCCACCAGATACACCACTTCTAGGGCCCGCCAGTGCCAAAGGAGATGGACCAGAACCGCCGGCTCTTCCTGGATCATCCTCACCGACAACGCCACGTGCCGGAACGCCCGCTCCGCGGCCGAGTAGTTGGCGAAGGGGTACGCGGGCATGCTCCCCACCGTGGGTTTCTCGCGACAGAACCCATTCCACAGATCGGCGGGGATGTAGAGGGTGTCGGTCTCCGGGTGGAAGGGCCGAACGAGTACGTGGTGGTTGTGGGTCGGTCTCTTCCACGACGAGAGGGTCTCCGTGCCTTGCTTGCCCACCCAGCGCAGGGCGGTTCTGCGAGCCTCCCAGTTGACGAATAGGTGCGGGAGCTCGGCCACGCGGGGGTGCACCTGGCCGTGTCTGAAGTCCATGCTCTGCGGCATCCCCTCCGGGAGGGAGCCATCGTCTGCGGGGGTGTCACGGGCGCAGGTGGTCGGGCGCTGGCTGTAGAAGTACAAGGGCTGTTCGATGAGCTCGGGTAGGGCTTCTTCCCAGATCTTGAGGCGCAGCTCCGCGGGCAACTTGGAGAATTTGGGGAAGGAACTTGTTGCCATGGCTGGTGAAATCTGTTCGAAAATGTTGTGGTATGGAGTATGGACTTGGTGGAGTTGGTTAGGAAAGGCTTATTTCACGGCAAATACAAGATGCCTTACCAATTTAAGTTGATGTGCAAGGAGCGATCAGTCTTCCGGATATCGTCACTTTTCAACACACAGCAGTTTACTCAAGCCAACATTCTTGAAGATCAGGCAGTGGGATGTGTGAACAGCGTTGAGATGAAGGTGCTCAGGGTGATCCGATACTCCTAAAGTGAGGTAGATGAACATTGAGAACAGCTTCCTCTTGAAAACACTTAGTGGGATCTCACTTCTTGATAATCATAAGAGTGGGTGTTAGATCGATGAGGGTGATCTGAAGGCATAACTTCTTTTCAAGTTGCCTTTTTGCATCAAGCTTAGTGAGGACGTGTCCCACGTCTTCACATATCAATATACATTCACATAGAAAATTCATTCACCAGGAACACCGGTATGATCTGCCCACGGTCTTCACAGCAACAGTGCTTCGCCCATATGAACATCACGTGAGCAACCAGCATCTTGCTGAGACCTGAACTCTTCTACAGTCTCATATCCTCTTTGCCAGAAACATGCTGGCTTGCATCGATCGTTGCCTGTGGGTCTCATATTAAATTTATAGACTGTGTTTGGGGTATTTACTACTGCTGGATGCGCCAAGACCAGAGAAACTGCCTTTGGTAGTAGAAGTATAGAGTATACCTGCATATATCAAGTAACTCGTCAACTGTAAAGGCTACCGAGGAAGGGTGGAAGGTTTGCGTAGGCTACAGTGGGAACTAGGTCCTAAGAGATCCGTTATCTGTATAGCTGATGCTTATAGTTATGATGTATATATCAATATCGCTGTCGTGGAAAGCAGTAGAAAAAGCTGTTCTATATGTCCTACTTATGCAAGGAAATTCCGGTCATACCTGTATATTCTATGACCGCAAAGATTAGGATCGGTTATATACACCCGCAGACAAATTGGAGTAATAGACATGTATGAACCGCAACGTTCAAGTACATAGCTGGATAGATGTACTAGGATGCTAGGCTATGTGTTGAGGCTGCCTCCGCACGGCCCATCTGGCTCCAGAAGCAAGAATAAATTATACACATATGTACACGTATATGTACGGATACAAGTATCAAAGAGCTGGGTATGGTTGTCAGTAAAGGGCTGACTAATGCGCACTGATGTGTACTGTAATATGTATACTATGCAACATTCTAGCATTGATTGAAGGGTGGACAAGTGGTCACAGTTCAAGAAAACTACTAGAGAATGTGATAAAGTGTCTATGGCTGAGGAGACCCTGGTGATAAAGGATATTACCGTCGCCAATAAGAGGCGCAGTAGTCAAGTAAACTCAATTGATAAAGGATATCACTGTTGTTAGAAAGAAGGAGCAGTGCTCTATTGTCAAGTATATCGACAAACACTCCAGGCGATTGAGAGACGCCTGCAGTCCACAAGGTGTAGTTACCTCTACTTAAGTCAAAATTTGTACTTATAGCACTAAGTTGAGGCGGATATCACAACAACAGGTGCTGTGGTCTAGTGGTATGACGTCACGTTGTGGCCGTGCCAGCCCCGGTTCGATTCCGGGCAGCGCCACTTTCTTTTTTGGTTTGTTTTCTTTTTACTCCTCATAACATGTTGCTCGCACCCAGCTGGAATTATTTTGTGCCTGTACTTTGTCAATTTTGAACATACCGGTCATACGAAAGTCGAACAGGCTGTCTGGCTATCACTCATCTCATACTTATATACACAAATGGCTATATACAAAGCGGCAGGCGGGACGTGAAGCAACACGTCCAATGCGGCTATCGATAAGCGCCGCGTTTCTTTGACCGGCTATCAGCCATTATCGGCGCGATTCTTTCTCTCCGCGCATCGCATCTCTTCCTCTTCAATCGACTCCTACATCATCCTCTGCGGCTTTTGATGGCTATCCCAGAAGGTGCAGAGGCGTCTATGCCTCTCTATCGTCCTGCGAAACCACTTCCCTTTGAGCTGGTCCAGCACTCCGGCATCTTCCTCGAAGAGAAGCTATGTATGTCTCGCTCTATACAGTTCATCTACTCCTTTGTTTGCGAACGCTCACATTTCCCACCAGATACACAAGCTCTTAACTTCCTATTAGAAATTCTCACCGCGGGTACTATTGCTTATACGCCAGCCTACGTTCCACCACCTCAGCACCTGGCTGTCGCCGCGACCTTCCTTGTACACCCCTCCACGACCACTCGCGCAAAGACAGCCGAGGAGGAAGAAGCCCCCAATGCATCCCTCCGTCTCCTCCGCCTTACCAACGCGCTCGTTGGGCCCAAAGCCGCCAAGTTTGGCCTCGCATTCTCCTTCAAGCACTTCGAAACATCGCGCCATGGCCGCCGACGTCGCGGGGCCGACAACGCGCTCACCTCGCCGGATGCGACAGAGGATATCATGACGCCGATAAACCTCGACCTGGGGGAATCACAATCCATCTGGTCCCGTGCGGAGGACTTCTGGCATGCCGTCGGGTGGGCATTCCAGTGCTCTGTACTACACCACGAGCGCTGGGAACACTGGCGGATCTGGCTCGAGTTCATGTGCGAGGTGCTCGAGAGTGACTGGAATGAGCGCCATCGACAGTGGATAGAGACCAAGGACGCCAGCACGGACGCCGAGGATGTGAACACTACGAAGCGCAGGTCCAAAATCACGACCAAGAAGACCGATGCAGCCGATCAGATACTGAAAGACAGCCTCATCGTGCGCTACATCGAAGGCGCGAGCGCCACCTACGGCCGCAATCGTCGAATCGTGAAATCTATCTTCGCCGACGGCCGGGCTACAACCTCCAACGAGTTCCGCGAGGTCTTTGAGAATGAACTCAAGCATGGCAAGCACAAGAGGTCCAGCCACAATAGCAAGAAGCGCGGGATGCGAGTCAACATCGACGCGGAAGAGTATGGAGATTATTTGACCGACGACGAGGAGGACGAGGACAGTGTTGATGCCGGTGACACCACCACGACAGATGACTTTATTGTCGGAGACGTCGAGCCACGGGCTCTACAAGGACGCGGCCGTGGTCGCGGTCGCGGTCGCGGCGGTGCAGGGACTCCAGCCTCGTCGAGACGAGATGCTGGTGGTGGTGGTGTTGCTCTCCGACAGTCAAAACGAGCCCGACGAGGTACTCGCCCGCAGGAGACCCGCCCAGAGCCCACCATCTTCACCACACCGGCGAACTTCAAGACACCGGACAACTACGGCACGCCTACAGGCACGTTCAAATACTCCGATCCGACCTCTCAACGCTATGTCCCGGACGACCAGATCCCCCCCGGCCACCTCGCCACCATGCACGCCGACCCCTGCACCCTCGGCGGCATGCGCTCCATCACCCTCCGCCAACGCCTCCTGCACCTCCTCTCCACCGTCTCCGAGACCATCCCCCAACACTTCATCCCGCTCGAGGAGCTGTATCACCTCTTCGCCGAGAACATCCGCCACCTGCCCCTCCCCTCGTACCAGGCCTTCATCAGCCCCACCGCCCTCCCGCACTTCACCCCGGCCGCCCAGACCACCCTCTGCGAGTACCTGCTCTTCCGCATGCGCGAGTCCGCCGCCCCCGACACGGACGACGAGTACCTCAGCCAGGCGAAGCTGGAATACTGCTTCCTGCCCTACGGCGCCAACACGAACTCCCCCGCCGACAACGCCAAGGTCTCCATCACCCTGGAGGCGCTGCTCATCCTGCTCGCCGACAACGACATGCTGACCGTGACCCCGGCGCTGAAGGAGGCCGTCGGGGAGGGGATCATGGCTCGCGAGCAGCGCCCGATCCACGATGGGCGGAAGAAGCGCGAGGCCGACCTGCACGCGGGCGACATCGAGTGGGCGTGGCTGTTGGAGAGCGGGCGGCGGTTGTGGTTCCTGATCGACGAGATCATTCCGCTGACGCAGGGGAATGAGGATCACGGGATGCCGGTTGCCGCGGTTTGAGACGTTTGGGCTCCTGACGCGAAGATTGATTGTGGATGGTGGTAGTGGGCGGTTGAAGCTGCGAGTCGGGCATTTTCAAATTTGTCTTGTGCTGCACAGCCTGTGCTTGTTGATCGTGTTGATCTCTTCTCCTGTTTTTCTTTTTTTTTTTTGTCATGTTATATTTCCGGGCGAATTTACCTAGGAAGTGCTTCTTTCTCGAATAGCCAGATAGATACCCTGTTGTTGTGATTGTAGCAGAGATAAATTTCTTGAGTTGAGCATCTGAATTACATTCTTATTTCGATTATTCGTTCTTCCTCTACTTATTATTCTTCTGAAAGAAACATTCGTACTACAGAATCCACCAAGCCATGGTCCCTTTCCAAATGGGCCTGTTAACAAAAGCAAAACCAACAAATCGCATGCAAAATGCATCTCAATTCCAAATATTACCATGCTGATAGACCAAAAAAAACGGGTATAAGTACGAACATCCTCTCCCGCAGACTAAATCCCCTCCATCCATCACTAAATCCTCAAAACATCCACCAGATCTTAGCCAATCGCTACCTATCAACCACATCACCAACCACATTTCCAACCACATCTGCACCCACATCCCCAGCGCGAAACCCAACCCGAGAATTCGAAATAACCGCAGTGAACACCCTGCAGATACTAGGCTCAAGGCGCAGGCCGCGGCCCGATAATCTGCCTCCGGGCGCCGCCGACGCCCAAGCCGGGCCCGCCGCGGTTCTGGTTGTCGCCGCCCATGTAGCCGTACTGGTGGACGTCCCAGGCGCCCTGGCCGGGGCCGGAGCCGAGCGAGCCGTCGCGCAGCCCGCGGGCGGCGGCCACCTGGGTCTGCTTCTGGCTCTCCTCCCACTCGCGCTGGCGCTCGCGCTCGCGCTCCATCTCGCGCTCCAGCAGGGACTTGGAGGCCCAGCCGCCGGCCTTGGTCGTCTGCTGGGCGGCCAGGCGGCGGCTGTTCTCGGCGTCGACCTCGGCGGTCGTCGTGTAGTCTGCGGGGCGGTGGGTGGCTGGTTTGGGAGAACTGGGGGGGTGGTTGGTGGAGAGGAAGCGGTCGACTCTGGTTGCGGGAGAAGCGGGGACGGGTTTGCGGATGGGGGACTGCGGGGGCGAGGTGTAGGTTGCTGGGTCGGGGAGGGGGCGCGGGGGCATTGCTGGGGATTGTGATTCGGTGGGGGTGGGTTCGGGCAGAGGGCGGCGGGCGGGTAGGGATGGAGGGGGTGGGCTGGAGGGACTCTCGGCGATAGGAGTGGGGAGGTTGTTGTTGTTGGTGTTGTTGTTGTCTTGCTGCTGGTCGTCGTCGTGGTGCTTCTGCCACTCTCCGCGGAGGAGTCTGCGTTCTTGCTCGAGGGAGGAGAGATCGTAGCTGGGCTTGGGGGGCACGGGGACCGGACGCGGGCTCCGCGCGGTCTCCGGGGACGTTGCGCGGGTGGCATCGTCCCGTTCGCGCTCGTACTGCCGCTCGCGCTCCTTGGCCCGCTCCAGTTCGTGTTCCAGCTGGCGGATGCGGTGGCGCTCCTGGGATTCCGACGTCGCGGCGGGTTTGCCGGCCCCGGCGACCATGCTGGCTTGGTACTGGCTGAGGAACTGGCCGTTGAGGCGGCTGTCCTGCGCTTCGCGGCGCTGGAGTCGCTCCTTCTCCAGCCGTGCCTCCGTCTCGCGCTCCTCCTGCTGGCGCTTGTCCTCCTCCTCTTGCCACTGGCGCTGTTGCTGGTCCCAGCGTTGGCGCTCCGCCTCCACCTGCAGGCGCTCCTGTTCGCGCGTCCGCGCCGTCTCTTCCTCCCAGCGACGTTCTTCCTCGAGACGGGCCTGCTCTTCATCGACCTCCTGCTGCTGTTGGCGGCGCCGCTGGTCCTCCAGCTCCTGCAGCCGTTTTCTCTCCTCCTCGTCCCGCCGGCGCTTCTCCTTCTCCGCTAGACTGGGGACGTGGGGCGCGGCGGTGGTGATCTGGCGCCGCGCGCCGAACGCAACACCCTGGTTGCCCTGGCTGGCTCCGCCCATGTAGCCGTATTGGTGGATGTTCCAGGCCGGGGCCGTGCTGTGCTCGTCCGACTTCTTGCTCCAGGTGCTGACAGGCTGCGGCGATCGCGCTGGGCTGGAGTGACCCGAGTTGCTACCGCCCAATCCGAGCGACTTGGTGGGGGTATAGGCACCGCCCTGGCTGGACCCCGTCACATGTGGACTGAGCGAGCTGCCCTTGGACTGGGGGCCAATGGCGTAGGGGAACTTGCTGGGCTGGAGAGCGTTGGCCCGTCGGCTGAACGAGGTCAGGCATTGGAGCACCTGGGCGGGGTCCTTGGCCTCGTAGAGATCGACAGTCAGAAATACGTCATGCGGGGGCAGGCTGAGAGGTGGCATCTGGCAGGCGCGCAGGAAGTGGGAGATGTTTTCCATCTGCACGAACGGCATGGATGACTGCTTGTATTTGACACCCGGCGATACGGCGAGGTTTACTAGTCTGTGAGCAGGCTGCGATCAGTTTGCGATTCCCATCCGGAAGGGAGTTGTCTCTATCAGACGAAAATTCCAGCTCTTACCTGCAAAGAGCCACTCCATCTTTCAGAGCTTCTAGAAGATCTCCTGCTGGGAGTTTGTCATGGAGCACTTCTTCGATCCAGCTGCGGACTTCCGCGGCTGCTTGCGGGGTATAGCGGGACAAGCGCAGATTGCGCAAGTCCTTATCCAGGGATGTGACGGAGGCCATTTTTGATTATCACACTCAGCTGTGTTTGCTCACAGATGTGTGAAGCATGTAGAAAGATCCTAGAAGAACCGAAGATGGCGAGTCGGCGCTGAAATAGGGGTGGAAAGGGGGGGCAGTGTAGGGCTTCTGTTTATATAGTGCCTAACAGCGAGTGGGACGAACCGCGGTACGTCACAGGGGGGGGAGGGGGGGAAGTGGTGGCTTAGGAGAAGACTCGCGGATCGAACGGATGCGAGATTGGAATGGAATGCGAAGGGACCAGTGGAGAATGATTGAACTAGAGGATTATGTTATGCCAGTCAGCAGAGGAAGAAGAGAGAGAGAGAGACACTCTCAGAGCTGATCGATGAGGACGAGGACAGGAAAGTCAAAGTCGAGAAGAGAGTCAGTCAGTCAGTCAGTCAGTCAGAAAACGAGGGCAACAGGCGGAATGCGGGAATCTTGGCCTCGTAATACGCCGCCAATACGATCGTTCTCGTATCGCTCGTACTGTACCGGCCGGTATGCGCCGATGACGTTCCGGCCGCAATAATAATTAATTCTAGTTATTGCTTGCCATCCCCAAATCAACTCCCTTCTGAGTGGATGAAATACCGAATACCGCATCTCATCTTACACACGCCCCCCCCCCCCCCGTGTTGCTGCCTGACATCGTTGCTCCCAGGCATTTTCTGACTTGCGTCGGGCAAATGAGTCCCATCAACAGTCTCTGGTTCAAGTGGAAGAGCCTGAAATTGCCGTGGCGCACTTCCTTTCTCGTGGGTATGTCCGCTCCAGTAAATCGCATTAACACAAAAAGACCCAGTCCAATGCTAATTCTGACACTCGCATCGCAGGCCATGATTTGAAGGGAAACACTTATTGGGAATTTAAAGATGCCCTGAATGCGAATCGGTATCGTCGCATCGTCAAATGTGACCCTAAAACCCACCTCTCCGATGTCCAAGTCAGCCGTAAGTGCTCCTAAGCGTTGGGTCAAGCCTGCAGTGCCACTGTTAAAAACTGACCTGTTCTTTCGTCTAGCACAATGGCACCAATGGCTTCGATACGTACGAGCGGACCCTCCGTCGATTGCAGAACAGCAACAGGATATCATCCGACAGATCCAACTCAAGGAGTTGGCTCGTCTCGCTGACGAACGGTGGGCGAGCAAGGCATCTTATCTCGATAAGCCGAAGACTCAGCAACCTGTCCCTGCTACTCAGACCAGCGACGCTACATTGAACCCTCCGAGGGAGGAGGCGCAGGCAACGGAGGCTACCCCTGCTGGTCCTCGGAACGAGAAGAAGGAGAAACCAGCTGCAAAACAGGACCCTTGGGCAAAGGCCGCCAGTGGACCTGGTGAGAAGTGGCAGCCGGATTCCTGGAATCCGACCTCTTCCCAGAGATGAGCTGGTTTCTTGCTTTGATAAAGTCCGACCTCAATCGCCAAAACGTCGATTGCTACCCCAAATTGCGTACATGATGCGAAGCAGGCTACTAGACTAGCCGTGTATCCTCCAAAGCTGCTGAAATCCTGGATGACCGTCTTGATGTTGGCAGGATTCACCCTCTCCACTCTCTCTCCATTTTACTTCAGGGGTCATGAGAATTGATCGGCGTTCCTCATCAGATCGGAGTGTCGGCGCGCCATGTTGGTGTGTAAGAAGAGGCGCATTAAGCATCAGTGATGCATAGAGGGGTCTCTGATGCAGGGACTTGCGAACGCACTGGTGTAAGCTTCGGGCGGCGTTGTATATTACCTACTTGAAGGATGTACTATATATATTGAACTAAGCGGGGCAAGTCCATGGCATTCTGACAAGTCTTCTGGGTACAACGGGTTCGATCATCAAAAGCTCGGCGCCAGCTTCGCATGACACTCAGAAAGCACATTCAAATGTTGACATTGCACCGGTCTCCAACAATTCCCCGGTCCAGTCAAGTCCAGTCTACTGTCTACATGCAGTGTTCAACTCCCCATTTTGAACTGGCAGAAAACGCGTCGTAAATGGAAAATACATGTTCAGAATTTCAGTCTACAGCCCCTTCCTTTTTATAGTACACGCGCGACATCAACGACGACCATCGAGACCCCTTTTACCTTTTCGCTTCTCTCCCCTCCGCTCTAGTTAAACACCTGCACATTAGGCATGCGACCCAACCCAGCACCCCCCGTCTTCTTACTCTTCGCTGCATGGAAGCCCGTTGCGCTATTATCGCGCACATGCGCCCGCAGCAGCTCCAGCACCTTCGACTCCTTCCACCGCGTCGGCACGGGCCGGTATGCAGCCTTGTAGGCGCCCACGGTCTGCGCCCACTCGCCGCTCTTGGCTCCAGTCTGCTTCCAGGTCTCGGTGACGGTATCCTGGGCCCCCTGGGCCGTGGAGGAAGGGGACTGTTCGCCGCCATCGGCCGGGGGATCCTGCGTAGCCCAGTAGTAGATATCCCAATCGTTCTCGTCGAGGAAGCGGTCATACTCCTGCAGCTGCGCCTGGTTCATCGTACGCAGGTAGACATCGGCGAAGGTCGACAGCAACAGGTCGGACTCGAGGATGCCGCGCTTTCTGCTCTGATCTGTTTCACCCAAAGACGATTAGTGAACGTTTCTCTCCCCTACGGTCCTATGAATTCGACAAGCGGCATGAAGAGCAGAATCATCTCGCACGAGGGGTAATATAGATTAATGATGCCAATAGCGAGGAAAGGGTAAGACATACACAACAACCGCGCGCGCATGGTCGTTACATCCTCTCCCGAGCGGCGGAGAGGCTCAACCCGGAAGGTGATACCCTCCATCTCTCCAACTCCCAGCTCCGGCTTCTGGGCCCCGGTCTCCTCGCGCCCGCCGGTGAAATGCTCAACCTTGCCGGGGTACGGGTCCGCCGGCTTGTAGTTCGGGTCGACGGCGCCCACGAGGTCCGGCGGCGCGGACTTGGCGCCCACCTTGGGGAAGTCCTTGGTCATTGTGGAGGTCGTGTTGGGGACATTGGGGTTGTGGGGCTTGTTGATCTCGTTCTCACGGTGCTGGGGCGCGGTCGAGGGAGCGCGATCCTTCACAGCGCCATCGCCGTTGAGACGAACAGCCGAGTTGCCGAAAGAGCGACGGGCAAAAGTGGTCGTCGTGGTGAACGAGAGGGAGGATGCGGAGGGCCGCACGAAGCGGTGGACAAGTCTAGATGCGGACATCGTGTCTGTGTGTCAGTATCTCGAATGAGTTACTGGGGGGCAAAGGAAAAGTCGTGAGGATAACGATTTTTTTGATCGGACTCTGGGGAAGGCCGTCGGCAATAGAGCAATTGATCCGGCGAATAAAGACCGGGTTGACATCATCCGCAGATGAAGCTGTTTGTTGTGTTTGCACGGCACGATGCAACCAACCGCAACCTGCTGATTTCGAAAAGTGGCAGCTTTCGCCTCTGCCCAGTGATGCTATCATGACTTCAGTCGAGGATTCTCTTTTGATTGGGAAACTGTGGGAGTTGTCGGAGAGAAAGGATATCCTATTCGCTGAATCTAGTTGGTTTGGGTGCTTTGATAATCACCAAGTGCGACTTGCCCACCACGGCTGTCATAGACTACAAACGATCAAAAAGTTGTATATGAATGCAATTGGAAGAAAGTCCATATATTGGTCATGACAAGTAGAGAAGCATCAACCTGTAACCTCCTCCATCCCCACAAAATACACCCCAAGCTACAAAGAAAGAAATCTAGATAAGGTGCTTGGATCTGAATGCAAAAAGAATTGGAAGGATTAGCCAAACCTTGCCCCAGATCCAGATCACCAGATACGCAATCAGGCAAGAGAAACGAGAAAGGAACATACCGGAAGTAGGCCCGCAAATAGACCACCTGCCAAGCGCCCAATCCAACCAACATGCCCATAGTGCCGAAAGCGAACCACTTGACACGCTCATTCGTGCTCTCGTTGGTGTCGCGCAGCTTCTGCTCACGGGCGCGCAGGTATTCCATCTCGCTAACGATTTCCGCGACCATCTCCTCGATGCGACGGAGGTCGGTCTCGACGGGCTTGAGCTTCTCCTGAACCTGGATGCTGGACCAGTCGCGGGCGTCGGCACCGATCTCGACGTCGAGCTCGATCGACTTGTAGGGGTTGGGAATAGCGTCTGCGCGATCACACCCAGAAGATGGTTAGCTATGGATTCCACTGGGTACGTTCTTTCGGAAGACTTGAAGGGAGAGCAAGGTGAGACGTACGGCGAGTGGTCAGCTGGTTGTCGAAGCAAACATCGAAGGCAGTGTCGGCAGGGGCAGTAAAGGCCTGGCGAGTCTCTCCAGCAATGTCCTTGGGACGACCGTGCTCATTGCCCAGGGCATCCTTAATCTATTCCCAGCATGTATAGTTAGCTGATTGATTGTCCCGACCCCAACCCTTCGTAGATCACTGGAGAATCACGACGAGTTCGACGCTTTGCTCGAACCGACGTCGTAAATATAGCTCTGGAATTATTGCCACGTACGTGCATGTTGACCACTTGTCCGTCACCCTTGTTGCCGCTGACAATGGCAGTGACTACGACCAGCTGGTCCTTGAAGACGAAGTTGCGGATACAGCGCTCATTCTTTCCACTGACGGCAGACAGGTCAAACTTGAGGGCAGTAGAGAGTTGAACAAAGAGAAGGAATAGAAGGCCGAAGAGAGACCTCATCGTAAAGTGAGTTGCCGCCATTGTTAACGGCGATTGTCGCAGCAGCCGACAGTAAGGTCTAGGAAATTGACAACGAAGCTCGGAAGCGGCCAGTATTATTGATGCCACGCCGCGCTCCAGGGGATCGGGCAAGGCCGGCATAACATTGATCCGGTTATCGCCCCCCCTTCCCGTTTCAGGTTGGAACAACAACGCCTACCATCAGCTATTGGCTGCAACATCATACTTACACTATATGCGACATGGCTCGTGACTCGTGGCTACAAGCAGTGACTGTACACAAAAGCCCTAATTTTTGGTCGTAGACACTATCATTCTGCGTCAGACAGCTAAATTGTGTTGCTATGTACAATATCGGCACAGGAGCCCCATCCTCTCCATACAAAGTAGGATGTAAAGATGCTTCGAGGAACCAAAAGTGACATCATAGGACGTAGATCCCAGATCGCATGATTCTTGAATTGAAATTAGTGGTTCTGGGAGTCACCGACAGAAAAGAAAAAGAAAAGATGAGACTTTGGGGGAATCAACCAAGAAAGAAAAGAGAATCGCTGCAAACGAGGGGTGGTACTGTTCGAATAGAACATGGCCAACGAGGGTAAGGGGGTGGGAAAAGATAGAACGAGTAACAGTTCCAATGTAAGAAATAGTGTCATTATGGACATGGAATGGAAAAGATTGAAGGTAGAGGTATCATCATCAAAAGTCACAACGCTCAGAAAGACAGGTCATTTGCCAGTGATAGCATGTCGTGTTCAGGGCCGCAGAGAAAACAACAGCTGTGATCAAAGAAAAAGAAAGTCACGGTGGCATGAATCAGACTTCAATCTTCTTTCGACGTGCGAAAAGGCGCGAGAAGCCTGATTCCTTCGGCTTAGTTGGGGGAGCGGTTTGCGTAGGTCTGGTCACTGGAGGCTCAGGAGGGCCAGTATTCCTCAGAAAGTCGGCTAGCGCACTAGTCTCGGTTTGCCTTTGAGAAACAGACGGTAAACCGTAGGCAGCATTCATGGATCCACCAGATTTAGTCGTATAGTTGTTGTTTGCCCCAGTCATATAACTCTCAGACGTCTGGCGGAGGGAGCTCCTTGAAGGTTGTGCGAGGACGTTCTTTTCGGTAGCCGTGGTCCGAGAGAGCAGGGTCTTCACAGATGAAGCACCAGCAAAGCCAGCAGATGAGCCCCGCCGGGCACCCATATTCGTAGTCAACGGTTGCGGGGGAGCTGCAGATGCAGGGGGTGGTACGTTTCGCAGGAAATCCATCAGACTTTCCTCATCGCGCTTTGGTTTCGCGGGTTCGAGAAGATCTTCAAGGTCGTCATCATCCGAGTCAATTGCATAGGGGTCTCGGACGCGACGCTGCGTTCGTTTCGGTCGAATATCTTCTGAAATCTCCTTGCTATATGTGGTGGGAGTGCTTGACCGAAGACCTGTCTCCAGAAGGCCGGTGTGGGAGCCAACGGAAGTTAGTGTATTTGCCGTCAGCGATCCTTGCATACTCGGACGCCCCGACTCTAGAGCCTGCAATTCGTCTGAGTCCATAGTATCACGAAATGGCGCCACCGCACGTGAGATCCGGTGAGCTCCGGGAGTAGGCGGTCCCTCGCGGATGAAATCAATCAGATCGGAGGTCTGATCTCCTTTCGGGGCCACAGCAGGGCGTGCTTGCAAACGTGCACTGCTGTTACGAGCTGAAGCACTCGCTGGTCTGGAGACCCTGCGTGAGACATCTGTCGCATCAGAAACGCGGCGCACGCTTGATGGCTTGCCAGAACCGCTTTTGTCAAATCCAGTGATCGTAGGAGTACCTGATCCAGTAGAATTGATGGATGTCGGCGATACGATACTTGGCTCGGTGGTGGGCTGTGGTGGGAGCACAGAAGGAACCACGATCGGGGTGTATTTTGGTTGGTCCGATGATTTGCACTTGGACATTGGAGCAAGGTCCATGATGCTCTTGGAAGATGCGTGAGATGTTCTTGGTCGCGCGATATCCGATTCGGACGGGGTGGTCTGCTGGGCTCGCCATCTGGGTGAATCAGGCAGCTGGTTTGACAATTAGTGGCATTCCTTGACGACTTCATGGTTGAGGGACTCCAGACATACCTCCATTTCTCTCATGTTTCTAGGAGTCAGTGTGAAGTGTAGAGTTTCTTCGCTACGGATAAGCTCATCTAAGCCGGTGGTGTCATCGAAAGCTGACTCCTGAGTTGACACCCTGCTTATCTCAGACGAGTTTCGCAGGCGCAAAGAGTTGGAATCCCCTGTACGGACGATCAGGCCTTTCAGCTTGCTTGAAGCGGATGATGAGCCGGACGTCACAGGACGCCTCTCGCGGCTGCTGCCGAAACTGTCCGAGCGGCGCGGTTTGGAATAGCTTGAAGATGCCACCGAGGTGGTTGGTCGCCCTGACAGTCTTTGAACGGCGGCACGCTCAATGCCGGATTTGACAGACGAGATTCCAGGGCTGGACCGCCCGTAGCGATGATTGGTATCGTTGGAGAGGGGGCTAGATTTGGGTAGTTTCCGCGAGACGTCAGAGGAGGCGCTATCTCCAGAGGTAGAAAGGGGCCTGGAGGCCTTGTACGAATTGCCGTCATCGGTCGAAGAACGAGTGGTAGGAGGGGCTACAGACTCCTCGGATGATAACTCGTCGAGATCGACAGCGGGCGCTACCGAGGCGGAGTCAGCCCCTTGCGTCTGCGGTGCGTCTTCCTTGACCGTTGACCCAAATTGTTCCTCCACCAAAACAGGAGTAGCAGGCGGTGACCGCTCTTCGTAAATCGATGATTCTCGCATCGTTTTTGGTCGTGGTCGCTGCGCAGAAGCCAACCTTGGTCTTGCACGTGCCCCTTGACCCTCGAGTTCTGTCTCGATCGGTGACGTTGGGGACACCGGAGTGATCACCTCGTGGGCGACGGCAGAGGTGGCTAGAACAGTGGTCGTCTCCGGCACTGAGTTTGTCTCTTGGTCTACTTGATTCACGAGTTCAATAGTTTCCTCCTTGTGTTCCTGGTCGGCATTCCGCTCGTCATCTTCATCATGTTCGTACATGGTCTCCAAGCGCCGCCGCTCCTCGGACGCAGTCGGTGACGGTCGCTCTGGAAACTGCTCAGGTTCCGGAGTCTCCTCCCCGGGTCCAGCGTTGGGCAACGATCTTGATCGAGCATGACGGGTGATTGTCATGGTCTGTAGCTTAGGAGTAAGGGGCGAGTTGCCGTTCGATGATGGCGATCTCGGGGAAGGCAGGGTGAGTACCATAAGACTATGGGGACGAACTTTGTGGGCTACTACAGCCTGCATGGTCTGGATCTCGCCGGCCTCAAGCTCTGGCAGATAACCAGGGACCTCGATTTCCTGGATATCGTGGTCATTAAGCGGCAAGGGTACCAAGGTTGGGTCGACATCTTTTGGTGTTTCGGGGACTGGTGAGGTTGCCGAACGGACGGAGAATTCATCTGCGGTGAAAACGCTGCTCTTCCTACTGCCGGTAGTGGTGAACACGCTATGGCGGCGGCGCATTGATTCTCGTGAAACTGCCCGCGACAGGTTGGACCCCCGGACGCGTTTGCGCCATGTTCGCCAGAGTCGGCCCAGTGTCGGGTTCAAGGCCAACTTCTCCATGTCATGATCCTCCACTACCAGTCGGTCCATACTTGCGCGATTGATACCAGTCTCCATAGATTCTTCAGAATCTTGCTCGAGCTTGGTCGACAATCGTGACCGAGCTGTCTCACCCGCGATGATCAATGCTTGTTCGCCCAAATGCTCGATAATCGAAGTCAAGAAAATGGCTGCGGCGGGTGTGATATTCCCTACGTGACTAGCCAGTCTTCGCGGGACGCCGTCTTCATCGGCTAAGCCTTCCCGTGCGATATGCTCTTCCTCCTCGTCCTCTTCCATGTCCCCCAGTCGCGTGTAAACCATACATCGCAGGCGAGTGAGCTTCCACGAACGAATCAGGTCGAATTCACCGCCAGGGGTCTGGCCGCCACGGAATTCGAGCTGCTCGTCTTCCGGGCCACCCAAGACCTCACTCAGCTCATCGTCCGCTGCCTCTACCACTTCCTTAGCGAGACGGGGCTTTAGGACGTCCGCCACCGCTGGTCGGATGCAGGCCAACTGTGTTGATTTTGCTGCAGCTAGGATATCAAATAGAAGGTAGTCAAGGAAACCGTTGAGGGCTGACAGAGCCTCGCGAGTCACAAAAGCACTGGCAGGAGAGCCCGGTCCATCTTCATCGGGAACGAAGTCGGCCGCATTAAATTCCTGGTCTGTGGTGATAATCTGGGCTGCAGCGGAAGAGGCGATAAAAGTGGGCGCTGGTGTAACTACTGTGGGGGCGAGCAGATGGGCTCGGGGGAGTTGGGAGTCGCTGGAAATACTGGTGCTGCGCGAGCGCGAGACCGTCCTCCCCATCTCCGGAGAATCGGGTCCTTTGCTGTGCTGCATGGTCGTAATGCGAGGATCACATACAGTCGCAAAGAGGTCGGCCTGAAGATCGCAGATCGAACAAAGAAGACGGGAGCGGGGTGAATTATTATTCGGGGTGTCCAGCAAGCTCAGGAGCGAATGAAGGGGACTTTAGTATCCTGAAACGCGACAGAGACATTTGGTCAGCCTTTGAACAATACGAAATGAGTTGCACAGCCCATATTGGGGGCCTTGCGACTTGATTTTTTCTTTTTTGGGTACTGCCTTAACGGTAGATGTCGTAAGATTGCGTCAAGCCACAGAGCATGCGGCAAAAGCAATTATTAAAGCATGAAGAACAAAGGAAGATCGGGTAGAAGAAGTAAAAAAAAGCAAAAACTGGCAGCACCAGCGGAGAGGCGCACGCAGTCGCAAAATGGGGTCGAGGCTAGAACGTACCCGGTGTAACGAACCAACTAACAGAACGTAGTGTGCATGTCGCAGTACTTGACTTATGGAGGGATTGAGAGACCGAAATCCGAACGATCAATGAAGATCTGGACTATGCTTTGAGATAGGGCTGGTGTTGTGGTTTTAAGGAGAGGGTGATTCAGCGGATGGTCGGAGAGAAGCGTAAGGGAGTGGAAATGTGAAGAAGATGAGGTGAGGTGTAAAAAGGGAAAGCGAAAGAAAGAAGAGAGGGGGGGAAAGAGAGAGAGAGAAAGAGAGAGAGAGAGGAAGAGAGAGGGGGTTCGATGAGTAGGGAGAGAAGAGAAAGAGTATGAGTGAAGGACCTTATGGGAGGTGGTGAAAGTTCAGGAGTAACAGTCAAGCCATCAGGTAGGAGTTTGTATGTATGTACAGTACTGTATGTACATAGAAGTGGCAGCAACAGCAACAGCGACAGCAACAGTCAACGAATGTGAATGGACGACTGCCCCCGTCTACACCGTCTCTGTAAATTAGGATCCGAGAGATTCTTACAATTTACAGACAGACAGACACAGCAGCGGGACTGAAAAAGTGACTACTAGCAAAATCAGGAGAGGTGGAACCCATCATCCGCTTCAATTCCACCCGGAGGGTCAAGAGAAGCAAATGAACATCGTTGTCGGGTGGTGTGGGGACTTATACGCTTTGGCTGCACAGGAACTGGAACTGGAACTGGAACTGGAACCGGAAGGTAAGAATAGGCCAGTGATTTCCCTTTTTCCTTTTTCTACATAGTACCGAATAACTTACCAAGGACTGACTGACTGACTTATCTTCTACACCGTCCATGCTTCTCCGCTTTGTGCATCGAAGGGGGTGACTGGAAAAAGCAAGCTGTTCATGACTTATGACTTGTTAAAGTTTCCAACCAGACCATCATTCTGATGGGACCCCCACGAGTCGGAATGCATCAAGCACGAGGGCTCTGGCAAGATCGACATTGGCCTCGGGGTCGCCACCGACTTGAGACCTTCTCGGGTCAGGAACAGCTTGGCCTCAGATATCGGTTTCGGGGAGAGCGACAATCCATGGACGAAGCACTGCAACTAGTTCGCCCGACAAACGGCCAGCACCATATTATTCCACGGTTCCTCCCTCGATTTCGATAAACATGAGCCGTCTGTTTTCTGTTTTTCCGAGCATCATCCGGAATCATGGTTGGAACGTCCGTTGGTCATGGTCATGGTCATGAGGCTTTGAGCATGATGAGAGAAAGAGAGGCCAGCATCCGGACCCCTACCATCAGCCACCAGCATCCAGGAGAAGTGGCCAGTCGGTTGCGACTAGAAGCAAATAAGAAAAGGCACCGAAGCCCAAGAAAACCGACGATCGCCAGAGCCGAACTAGTGAAAAAGGCCCCACCAGGCAGGCAGGGAAAAGAACCCTAAAGGATTAGTCACTTTCACTAAGGATGAAATACCGTCCCGACTGCAGGGGCACGAGGGGGAGTTAAGGGGGCGCTACTGCAAGCCGACTGGAATGTAAGCCTCCCACCCTGTCTCGTTGCTCTCGCCTCTCGTAGCGAGCCGTGTCTCATGCTTGCATTCAATCATGTTAAATTGACCACGAAGAAGTGCAATTTGAATCCACCTCCGAAGTACTCAGAACAGGTGCAAAGTGATAGTACTGTACTGTACTCCAGTACTTTTACCGGATATAACCGAGGAGATACTCATAGAAATTCAATCTAACCCAACCCCAAGGACAAAATCCGTCCGTGATCCCGCTCCAAGTTTCGGTTCCCCCCCTCATCTCTTCCCGAAATCGGTCTCAAGCCCAGGCACCATGGAACTCAAAATCTGATTGCTAAGTACTGTTATCCGCCCGGTAAGCAAATCATGGCAATGGCCACTGTCCGGTGGCTTGCATGACCAATCAAGCCACTATCATCACAGGAGCTGTTTCAACTTTCAAGAGAAATGGATAATCGTTCGGAGATGTTCTGCATAGGTAAGTACAGTACACAACCAAGAAACAGGAATAATACACTCGACTCGGGAACACTCCCTTGACCCTACGTTGTGCCCCCCCGGAGTAGAATAGGAGGCCGCGCAGTCGGACAGTGATCTCTAAGCTGACAAGGGAGATCACTGGTGGGTGCACTGATGATGATCGTGGGACATGCCTTTCTGGTATGCTGGTTTCTCCATACCCCATATACTACTGGATTTTGCTGTGGCCCGCGGGGAGAATTAAAGGTTAAAAAGGACGCCTTGACAAATTGTCCATGTCTATCAGCTTGCGATGCCTCTAATGGGCTCCTGACAGCACTTTCCTTCTCGAGAGTCAATAACATCTGATCTGCTACAGTGCTCCTACAGTTTGCGAGTCAGGCATCCCCTGCTTTGACTTTCGCAGCCTCCCACCTCTTGCCGTTCACACGCGGCCTTCGAGACTAGGGCCAGAGACTTTCAAATTCTATTTCATCCTCCCGTTCCCACTTTTGTCGGTCTTTTCACGAGTCACTGATCACTCCCACGATCTTGGATTGTGAGTAGGTTCGAGAAGAGACGAATCAAGCACCGAACTATCGCCTGAATCCCTGCTCTGCATCGGTGGGACCGGTGAACTGGCAGCAGGGATCCAATCAGGGAGGGATCCATTTCCATTTTTCTCCCCAGCGGTTCAGGCTGGTTCACCATGACCATGTCGTGCTCCCACACCAATGGTTCCGATTCCATTGAAAGTACAGTAGGCCTCTTCCGGGCAAGCCAGCGGGTAAGAGACATAGTTAATCGGGTACACCTCGCCGATGGCCGCCTATGATTGGGTTCCAGACTCCGATTTAATATACGATTGTGGGAACGTATCAACAATCCACTCTTCAGCTGAGGTGCAACTTGAACCCAGGCCCATTGCCGGTGGAGGCGGGCGCAATATATGATACGAGCTGAGAGGGGGGCTTTCCAGGCTGGGTTTTGTGAGTACTATCGATTTTGCCTAGACTAGGTGTTGCTATATTCAGTCTCCGTGGGTGGTGGGATGGATTAACCGATATCAGCCCGGTAGGGAGACCTCAAATGCAACAAGCAACACCAGAACAAGCCAGTACAATACTAACGTAGCTGCTGTACTGCAACCCATGGATCGTAATCTCATGATCTCGAATTACATCATCCGAGAGGCTTATTGTTTCTTCGATCCGTCAACCACGACCGGGGATGAGGCTGCCCCGCTACATATTGTACAAAAACACGACTGAAATTTGAGACCCTAACTTTCGACAGGACGGTTCAACACATCATTCCTCGCGCCTGCAATTGGTGCCTTTAAGCACTCTATCTTGAAATATCCGGCCGATTATCCAGGTCGCGGAACTTGACCATATACCCACCAGACCAGCACGCATGAGTTGGAAGCGGCTGCTACACCCGATAACATACCTATGCATCCACCTGGCACATGCATCCTCATCCCCAAAGCGCAACGACTAGACTCAGACACATGTAGCCACCAATCAAACAAGTAACCCCATAATTATATCTACGAGCATAAATAAACCCCCAGCTACCACCCCGCCAAGACCACCTTATCTCCATCCCAACTATAAATCCTTCCCTGCGTGCATTGACCTCGACAACCCTACACATCAGCACAGTACATGCAGCCCCAACCCTAAGCACAGGGCAGGTAGGCAGGTAGGCAGGGCAATAAACCACCGGACTAAGCCTCCATGGAGCTGGGGCTGATACAAGGCCATTCAAGTCTAGATGCAACCAACCAAGGCGCCCCCAACCCGGCCCCCAGACATGGATAAATGGACCCCAACGAACGAAACACCTCGTCCACCTCGAAACCTGTAACCAACATAACATGGATGTCTCCCCAATCCCGCAGCGGATAGGCCTTTCCCTGTCAATACAGTAGGCAGCCAGCAATCCATATACTGTATATGCATGATCGATCAACCAGCCAACCACGACATAATCCAGCACCATGATTTTTGGGGTAGGATCTAAGCGATACGTACAATAGCGCCGGAGGGAGGCTGTGATTCATCGCCTATGCATGTTTGCATGTACATGTACATGTACTGTGTACTCCGTACTCGCAGTGCATCTAGTGCAAGAATCCGGAAGGCCTTGATAGGTGATACCCATGCTAGTAACTAGCGTGGCAGGGATCAAGTCTCAGCGCCTGGAGTTTCGGATCGTATGATATGATGTGACTGGATGTGTCAAGATCCCCGCTGCAAACGTCATGCAGCGGTGCGTGCCCTGCAGTGCTTTCCTCCCATGCCCGATAGAGCAGATGCATATACCGGTAGTCACAACCCAACAACCCTCCCTTCACCACCATCACTAGATTTGCGCAACCAGATCTGACATCAGCGCATATGACTACCTCAAGCGGTACAGTACGCATAATATAGCCCATCCGTCTCAACCCCAACATTGACCCATCCATCCTCTTCCTATTTGCCCTTCGTATCAACCGGAGCGGATGTAGCACGGACTTCCCCGAAACTCCCGCCTCGCCCCATCTACTCAGCAGCCTGCATCCAGAGCCTCCCTTTTCCTCTCTTCCTCTTACGGTTCCCTACGGGGGTTACCTGTGGCGTAATCTGGGATCCTACTGTCTCGAATACCATCGAAAGTCTAGACCTCCGGGGTCACTATCTTCCATAGGTGTTTTGTACTCAGCATGAGTACACGGATCGAATGCTTCCGATTGGCGAAAGACTCAATCAGTGATCGACCGGGTCTAGCCCTGCATTCATCACATCGGCACCCTCATACTCCAAGTGTTTCAGTTTGATGGGATACTGTAGGGGAGGGGTGGACGTGTACGGTAGGGCACTGCATAAGTACCCATGAGTTATTACTGAGTGAGTATAGTGCTGATGTGTTATAGCCAGCGCCACAAAATATGCGTTTCGAAAAAATCTCTGAAGTGCGGCAGGGGTGGCGCGTTGGCCTCATTGCGTGGCAACTAAGATTGACCCTTTCAGGGGGTATATTCTGCTCGGATTATAGTTGCGATCTTGCCGGGATCAGGAGTTGTGCTTGCTGATTACTGGATGAGTGGTGTACTGCACACTGTACATCGCCGCTCGTCTACGAAGTCACACTCGTTGAGAAATGGAGATAGAAAATTTGGGATTCATAATCATTAACGATGCGGATAATCCCCGCTCGTAAGCTTTTGCGAAGTGCTTTTTATTCTTAGGCCATAGCAAATGAAATAGCAACAATTTTGAGCCCCTTGGGCATCTTTCGGCTCTTGGCCATCTTTTTTTTTGCTTTTATTGTTTTTTGTTTCCCTTCGTGGTTCTTCATGGACAGCGTATCATATTCATCGCGTCATGTAACTGTTCCAGTGGTCTAGAGCGTAGGCAAGCCCACTGGTGAAGAAGCTCAACTCGTCAGGCCCGATATTGACGACATCTGAGGCCAGTCTCTCTGAGAGGATATTCTCAAGCTTGGTCAAGAGCTTCTGGTTGATGCTCCCACTTGGCCCTGGGGAGCAGCCCTTGACGTGGCTGAGGTCAACAAGTTCGTTGAACTCCTCCTCGGCGACGATGTTGCGGAACACTCCGATAACGTGGTTGAGCGCGTTATCGATGTACGCACCAGTAGTGCCATCCTCGTCTAGATATGGCGTGTGTGCACGACCAGACTTGATATCGTCAACGCGGCTGCGAAGGCGAGATTTGTACTGTGGGTCGGTAAGCCCATTGATGCCATTCATGTAGGCGACGAAGAGACTCTTGTCCAAGTCAACAACATCATCGGGGTGCTCTTCCGGGAGCTGCTTCAAGGTTTCCAGGATCAGACTATCGTCGTCCTCGCAGTCATCAGGGTGATCTCCAGGACCTGTACCCTCTTGTAGCCGCAGGGTACCAGACGCTCGTGCCATCTCCATCAACTCGTGGCAAGTCAATCCGGCCTCAGGACTTTCATCATCGTCCTCTAGCTCTGGCGCTTCGATATAGCATATGTTCGCATCAAACTGAACATGAGCTCCGAACTCAATGAATGAGCCGTCTAGTGACGCGACATCGTCTTCCTCTCCATCCGATTGAGACATGATGTCAGAAGCTTCATCCCAATCTGAGATTTCACACATGTCATCATCCGACTCGTCAAAGCTATCATATCCGTATTCGGATTCCTCAGATGCGTAGCCAGACTCTGCCTCTTCGTCGTCTTCTTCAATTTCTGAATATGGTCTTTTCAGGATCGGCTTCAAGATCGACTGAAGAGGCGCCGCTACCGCGGTGACCAAAGATGGAGCGTCAGGAGTGTGGACGGCAGTGGTAGGTTTTGCAGGGGCGGAGTATTCATCAGAGGCATAGCAGCTGTCATGGGAGATGGAAATTTCCAGCTGGGAGAATGTCGATGACAGGGACTCCCACGACTTCCTGTTCATGTTTTGGCTGCTCATGGCGATGCGATGAGTGTCCAGATGCTGGCCGGCCTCCCCGGATTTTCCGCGCCGGTAGCTCAAAGGACTGGTTTGTCCTGTGACAATGAGATGTAAACGTACAAGGTTTAAATCCCACCCGTACCTGTCTTGGCGACTGGCGACTGGGAACAGAGATGTTGCTTTATAAGATGTGAACAAAGAAAGTTTTTTTCACGTTCAAACCGTGGCTTCCAAGGCCCCCAATGGTTTTGAAGGAGTCCATCGTGAAGCACAAAAACTGGGTGAAGATTTTCACCTAGTGAGAGCCGGCAAGGCCCTGAACAAAGATAACGTTGATAGACATGTTGGTTTTCAATTAGTTCGCTTCAAAATTCAATGTTGGTGAAGGTTGTGACACATGCACGCGCAGTCGTTCCGATTGTATGCAGTCAGATGACAGTATTTCAGTCCGCCTTCCTTCAAAATGCGATCGTTTTTGATGGATGATTTCGAGTGATACATATAGACTGTAAGACTGTAGACCACTCTGAGGCGACTAGGTCAAAGACGCAGTATGTGACGAAGGATCAAACACTGCGACGCGTGGTGCCTGAACGTACTCCTCAGTATCGAGGGTGAGCAATGAAGATCTTGACGGTAGGTGAAATGCCTAGGGAGCGGCAGATCGATTCTCGGTGAGGGGCAGGGACCGATGAACGACGCGCAGGCGCTAGAATCTTATGCCCACTTTTCGTTGGGGAGTGGTTGGTGATGGTGAAGCGGGGGCAAAGGGCGAGGAAGCGAGGGGTAATGAGCAAAACCCGTCGGCAGTTCTCGCAGACAATATCTTTTTAAACAGGCATATGCAGCTCGACGTAGTTTCAAGTCGAGAAGAGTCTGGAAAAGATGAGAAATGGCACCGGATGACAGTGCTTGGGCAGAGGAAAGGGATTAGAAACAAGGCGAACCTCGACTGTCAGATTTCCGTCATCACCGGGCACCTGACTTGGGCTTTGTTGCCTCTCCTTCCGGCCTGCTCGTCGGGCCGGTTTCGGAAGTCCCCGGAATGGCTTAGTGTACAGGGATTGCACTCGCGATTCTGTCGGGTGGTCGTCATCCTGAGTCAGCACGGCAAATCTCATTCCCGAACCGCAGTACTCAAACCTACCCCAGATTCACAAAAGATTTATGTCATGACTGAGTCAGCGGACATAGCAGCACGTGACTCGCTTGTCCTGGCTTAGGGTTGGGCGAGGCGCACAACAACCAGTCGGGCGGGCACGCTAGTTAGGGCTCAGGCGGGCACGCTGTCTCCTCCATCCTCGAAACAGTTGCTGTGCATTTTTACTTCCCAGCCCAGAGTCAAGGACAATTGCTCCGCCCGCGTTCATCCCTCTCTCCTCATCGTCACCCAGACTCCAACATGGCTGAGCAACTGGTCCTCCGCGGCACCCTCGAGGGTCACAATGGCTGGGTTACCTCCCTGGCTACCTCCCTGGAGAAGTAAGGGCACACCAAACACACATACCGAAAAATTACCACACAACCCCAATCGAAGTGCGATTTTTGTTTGCGAATCTGCGAGGAATGGTGCAGGGCGATGGAACAATTCTATATATGCTGCGCCCCCCAAAAAGCCAAAATAAGAAGAACGGATGTTTGGAGTGGTATATATAGGTTGTTTGATTGTCTGCAGCAGGAATCATGAAATGATGGCAACAAAATCGCACTAGGTTGAGAAAAAAATGATAGTTGATATGGACAACATGAGTTCTGACATTTTCTTGTTCTTGTGACTTCTAGCCCCAACATGCTGCTCTCCGCCAGTCGCGACAAGACCCTGATCATCTGGAACCTTACTCGCGATGAGCAGGCCTACGGTTACCCCAAGCGCAGCCTTGAGGGCCACTCTCACATCGTCTCTGACTGTGTATGCTACCGATCTCCGTTCCATTCTCCAACCACCCGTGTTCAACCCGAGGGCCAAGCGACTGCCACTCAAGGCTGTTCGAGATTAGGGAAAGGGCCAAGAAAGAAGGAAAGAAGGAATGATGGGCTGACCGTGTGCGGGCTTCGTTTGTATAGGTGATCTCCTCCGACGGTGCCTACGCTCTGTCCTCCTCCTGGGACAAGACCCTCCGCCTGTGGGAGCTCTCCACTGGTGAGACCACCCGCAAGTTCGTCGGCCACACCAACGACGTCCTCTCCGTCTCCTTCTCTGCCGACAACCGCCAGATTGTCTCCGCTTCCCGTGACCGCTCCATCAAGCTCTGGAACACCCTCGGTGACTGCAAGTTCACCATCACCGACAAGGGTCACTCCGAGTGGGTCTCTTGCGTTCGCTTCAGCCCCAACCCCCAGAACCCCGTCATCGTCTCCGCCGGTTGGGACAAGCTCGTCAAGGTACGTTCCATTGTTCGGGTTGCGTCGGTTATTTTCTCTTCGATTCGTCCAGAGGATGTTTGCATATCTACGTATTTGCTACTTCAGAGCCTTCTGGCCATGAGACAAACAATCACCCAATGCCTGATGGACAATCGACATGTATTTGCTTTTCTGTGCTTGCGAGAATGGTGGAATTTGAAATTCGGATCCAGCCAATGTTTGGTTTTCTACTTCCAGAAACTAACCCGAAATTGTTAAATAGGTTTGGGAGCTCGCTTCCTGCCGTCTCCAGACCGACCACATCGGTCACACCGGTTACATCAACACCGTTACCATCTCCCCCGATGGATCCCTCTGCGCCTCCGGTGGCAAGGACGGTACCACCATGCTCTGGGATCTCAACGAGTCCAAGCACCTCTACTCCCTCCAGGCCGGTGACGAGATCCACGCCCTCGTCTTCTCCCCCAACCGCTACTGGCTGTGCGCTGCTACCGCCAGCAGCATCACCATCTTCGACCTCGAGAAGAAGAGCAAGGTTGACGAGCTCAAGCCCGAGTTCATCGAGAAAGGCAAGAAGAGCCGCGAGCCCGAGTGCATCAGCTTGGCCTGGAGCGCTGATGGCCAGACTCTGTTCGCTGGTTACACTGACAACAAGATCCGTGCCTGGGGTGTCATGTCGCGGGCATAAATGTGCTCCACCCACCTTTTTAAAGCTTAATTAGGATCTTGGCGGGGCGGAAAAGTGTGAGAGGAGAGAGAGAGAGACAATATCAACTTGAACTCATGTTTGTTATTTTTTTTCTTTTTTTTTTTTCCCAAGATCAAAAATAAAAAAGGGCAGGCATTGGTTTGGGATGTATGAGCCATGAGCAAATGATAAAAAAAGCACTCTGGGTTTTTCTTTCCGCCTGGTGTTTCTAACTCTCACTCACCCACCCAACTCACCCTACCCTTCACCTCCCCGATTATCCCCCTCTATACCCATCCCGTTCATTCGGGCTTCTTTCCCCGGGTTATCATTTCTCTCTCTTCAGCATGTCTACCTCTTACGCAATTCGTGGCTCTCAAAATCCCGATGAATTGTCTGGGGGATCTTCTGAAGTATGAGATGTGGATTGTTCGAATACCATTCAAAAGACGTTAAAAACTTATATCTCTGCCCCCTTTCCCCGGAGCCTGATGTAATTGGTGTCGTAGTGTTCTAGACTTCATGTATAAGTTCGTACTCTCTCGATGAAGTCATAGTCCTGTCAGTTAGAGCAATACTTCAAGTCCTGCAGTAGACTTCGGCCTACTGTCTAGATCGTCCGCACGCCTATTTCGAGCACCACTACGCACTTACTAGATCTACACGGGCTTCCGAAAGAGGAAGCGGCAGAAGGAACATGGAGATCGGGGCGGTCAGAACAACCTCCCCTCGTTCGCCAGGCTTCGTAGGATTATTACCTTCGAGACATTCTTTACGTTTGTTAGATGCACATGCACCGGGTCAAGACCACCAGAGTCGAATAATGTACATTTTGTGGGAGATGTGTATGCAAGGCCACGGTTAACCCAGCCTAGCTAGCGTTAGCTGATGACGAGGTCCTTCATTGCGCCTTGATCTCTTTCAGCGCCGCCTTGACCCCCTCCACCAAGCCGGGCTCCTCCAGGCGCTGCGCGATGCTCAGGGCGTCTCGGTAATGCTTCCTGGCGACGTCCGGCTTGTTCTCCAGCCGAGCCAGCTCGCCGAGACTCTGCAGCGCGGCCACGCAGGCCTCGTTACATTCCGCCTCCTGGCCCTGGGGGTCAATCTTGGCCGCGACGTCGCGGGCCTTGTCGAGCCACTGGCGGGCCTGCGCGATCACCTGCTCGCGCGGGGCCCGCATCCCGGCAATCGGCTTCGGCGCCGCGGCGATCTCGCCCATGGTGGCGCCGATCGAGGACATGAGGAACGGTTGCTTGCACGTCGGGGCGTCGCCCTCCGCGGCCTTCATCACGTCGCTGGCCCGGATGAACAGCGGCAGGCAGAGATCGTACTTGCCCTGGGTGAAGTACAGGTCGGCCAGATCCTTGAGGGCGACGGCGATCTCCTCGAGGTTCATCCAGCCATCGTCCTCCTCGCTAGCTTCGGCGGTGGTGGCTGGTGCCTTCGTCTGGTTCCCCACGGGGAGGCCCAGGGCCACCCGACGGTTCATCTCGGTCAGGCAGAGCTCCACGGCTTGCCGCTGGTTCTCCTCCGCCTTCTCGAGATCCTGCATGTAGTCGCTCTCGTAGAGCTCGGCCAGCTTCATCGACATGCCGACGCACTTCTTGAGCACCTTGCTCTGCTGGCGGTCCTCCCACGCCTGAAACTCGGCCTCCTTGGCTGGGTCCGGGGTATTTTCGGGTTGCTCGTCGGACGAGGCTCCGACGGCCTCTCCGGTCGCCTGGCGGATGCGCTTCTCCACGGCTTCCTTGCTGGTGTCGTTGGGATCCACGGGCGTGGTCACCGTCGGCTTCTGCGGGAGCGAACGGGACCGCCGCGTGCGATACACCCAGGCCAGCGCCCCGGCCCGCGTCTGCTCCAGCACCTTCACCGCCGCCGAGACCAAGCCGGCCTTCTCCAGCATATGCGACACCTGCAGGTGGACTCCAAGGACTTCGTCCGAGTACTGGTGCAGCCCCATCTCGAGCCCGATGTGGATCGCGTCCTTGTACGCCGCCATCGCCTTCTGCGGCTGCAGGTCCACGTCCGTGTAGTAGACCGCCGTGCGCAGCCGCTCCGCCATCGGCGGCGGGAACTTGGTGTACTGCGGTGCGACCTGCGTCACCTCGACGTAGGCGATGTAGGCGAACAGGCAGGTGGCGCTGAAGACGGAGAGGAGGGCCAAGGGGAGCACGATCGGGTTCTTGCGCCAGATGTCCTTGCGGGCTTTGCGGAAGCCGAGCTTCCATTTTTGGGCCGTGGTGAGCGTGCGCCGGCTTGCTTGGGTGGTGGTGAAATTTGTGAAATGCGAGAAGAGGGGGGTCGTCGTGGCTGGGAGGCGCGGTTGGGAGGCGATGCGTGTCGTTGAAAAGGGATGGCGAGCATTCTGGGGTGTGAGGGTTCGGATTCGGGGGAGGGCGCTGGTGGCGCGCCGGGAGAGCGTGCTGAGCATTGTTGCGGTTTGTCTTCAATATCTGTGTGGGTGTTGATATCAGAAGAGTATTTTTGATAAGATGCGTCAAGGTTCGTCTCCTCAATTGATGATATTCGGGGAGAGGAAGCGTGGATGTGAAGAAGAGGGGATAAGTGAGTGTATGGAGGCAAGATTGCAAAGACGACAAGCAGCGGAGCGGAGGTTGTCGGCGGGACGATTTTGTACGGCCTAAAGCGGAATGGTCCGAGCTTCTCCTCCGCCGCCCTGCGCTGAATGACATGACGTCGGATATACCCTCTGTCAAGGTAGTCTCTCCATCTGCATTCATCGCATGATCTTTGATCTTAAATCTACTTGAGCGTCAGAACTACCAAAGGCATAATGTGTGGACGATACGCACTAGGCGTGGTACGTAACCCCAACACATCTATTTCACCCCCACCCCGCACTCCTCCCCCATATATACATTTATAGTCCCGAGTGAATCAGTATTCAGTCCACAATGAGCTAACCACAGCACAACCCCCACACGAAAAGCGCATGAACTTCGTCCAACGCCGTCTCCAAGAACAGGGCATGCCCGTCGACGAAGTCCCAGACGACGACGAAGTCCGCGAAACCTATAACTTCGCGCCGGGGAACAATGGGGCCGTGTACCGCGTGGAGGAAGCACCCACTGGCGCAGTGAGGCACGAGCACCGACACCAGCAGCAGCATCAGCCACCCGAGCACGACGACAACGAGACCCCTACTCACCCCCAACAAGACCCTAGCGCCACCACCCAATCGTCAGGTAATGAGAACGTCAGCAACCGCCCCCGCTACAAAATTCAAAGCATGCGATGGGGCCTGATCCCGTTCTGGACGAAGCGCAAACCCGACTACGGCTCGCTGATGCGCACGATCAACTGCCGGGACGACTCGCTGCTCGAGGACCGCGGGATGTGGACGTCGATGAAGCGCCAGAAGCGCTGCGTCGTCGTCTGCCAGGGGTTCTTTGAGTGGTTGAAACGGGGCCCGGGCGGGAAGGAGAAGGTCCCGCATTTTGTGCGCCGAGGGGATGGGGATTTGATGTGTTTTGCCGGGTTGTGGGATTGTGTGAGGTATGA
Organism: Aspergillus japonicus CBS 114.51; assembly: GCF_003184785.1. Lineage (NCBI taxonomy): Eukaryota > Fungi > Ascomycota > Eurotiomycetes > Eurotiales > Aspergillaceae > Aspergillus > Aspergillus japonicus. The sequence continues at coordinate 938,388 of NW_020291639.1, read as the reverse complement.
AGGTGAGTTTTTTTTTTTTTTTTTGTTTGTCAACCCCCCCCCCCCCCCCGGCTTTTGAGGGGCGGGGGGAGGTTGTGATCCGTACGTGGGGTTGCAAGCTGATGGGATGAGGGCATAGGGTCGGATGAAGAGCTCTATACGTTTACGATCATTACGACATCCTCGAATCCGTATCTTAAGTTTCTGCATGATCGGATGCCTGTGATTCTCGAGCCTAATAGCGAGGAGATGAACCGGTGGCTGGATCCGGGCCGGACTACGTGGTCCAAGGAACTGCAGGCCATGTTGAAGCCGTACGAGGGCGAGTTGGAGTGTTATCAGGTGCCGAAGGAGGTGGGGAAGGTGGGCAACAACTCCCCGGACTTCATTGTGCCGGTGAACAGTAAGGAGAATAAGAGCAATATCGCCAATTTCTTCGCCAATGCCAAAAACGCTGCGCCGGAGAGTGGTCGTGGTTCGTTGAAAGAAGAACCGGACGACAAGACCGTCAAGGATGAACCTGACGATCGAGACACGGTGGACACCGAGTGGACTGAGGACAATGCGCCGCTGCCGGCTACGGGGGTCAAACGGGAGCATCCGGCAGAGAGTCCTGCGGAGGTCGAGGATGAAGTTGCGAAGAGGCAGAAGACTCAGCCTAGCCTGGCAGCCTCGCCGGTTAGGGGCACCGAGCAGAAAACGAGTCCAACGCAAGCACCGAGTCGAGGAAAGCAGATGCGAAGTGCAACTCACAATCAGAAACCGGCCAAAAAGCCCCAGCAGAAGAAAGCGGCGGCAGGGACTCAGCCCATAACGAATTTCTTTCAAAAGTGAAGTTGATTTTCTCATCTGGCTTGGCGGCGAAGTATATTTTTGGCGTTGCTTTGGTCGTCTGCAATTAAGAGCTGGTCTCTGAGCGGCGTTGTTCCATTTTTATTTGGGGGGAATATTTTACAGGTTGTGTCAACTGTCCAGCAGTTTTGGATCAGTGCAGTCTTTTAAGACGGCATTGAGGACAGCATGAGTCTATTGTACATGGTCACTACCGACGGAGACTGATCCCGTCTCCTGCTGGCGCAGCTTTTGCACCAGCTTTTCTCGCAGAAATGGGCTCAGCCCCAGACTGTTATACTCTGGTTAGTGTTGGGTCCAAAATGACGGTGCTTGCATGACTTACATTCCATCCCGAGTCACAACGCGATACGTCCCTGTCGGTTGCGTCAGCTTGGGTCGGTGAAGAGCTTTTCGTGTATCGGAGTACATACCGCTCGACTGGTAGTTACCGTTCCCACCCACGAAGTTTCCTTCCCCGTCGACTTCCAAGCTCCCGAAGATATCTTCCGGCCTATATTCACTCGATCAGTCGTTGGTTTACACCACAAGCCGGACACCATCCATACCAAGCGATACGGCCATACTCAGGTGGCCGTCGGTTGTCCGAAAGATGAATCCAACCACCTCTCCCAGCCGAGCCAGCGCCGCCTTGACCACTGGCTCCGCCGCTGGAATCGCCCTCGCTGCGGCGTTTCCTCGTACGTCCCCCAGTCAAAAGCACCCCGCCGGTGCTCAGATTAGCTCCTGACGTAGACACCATGACCTGTGCTTGCGATATAGCGTCGGGATCTTTGTGGCCATGCTCAGTCATGACATCTTGCAAAGTTTCCAGGAACTTAGGGTTCTCTTTGAATGAGTCTGGCGTCGGAGGTAGTTTGGATGAGACACCGATGGCCAGGTCGGGATTGGTTGGCTCAGAAGGGAGCAAGGACAGTATGTTGGTGCCATTCTTGGGAAACACGTACTATGAAAGATTGTGAGCATAAAAGGGGCACAAGAGAAGCAAAATGGCTTCTACTAAAGTTCGCGACGCTGCGCTAATGGCTTGAAGGATACACTTACTATGTGAGGATTGCCTTCCAAGGTCGACACAGAGCGAATCTGTGCCCACCGGGGCATTTGGCGCACTGAATTCCTGAGAGAGAACATGCTGGGGGAAGAAAAAGAATCAAAAATTAATGATCCTGGTGGTATCTTCGGACACTGAGTCGAAACAATAAATGGAGCGCAAGCTTGAACCGATGACGATTGTAGAGCAAACCAGACAAACTCATGTGATTGCGCGTTTTCGGGCGGGCTGGAAGCAGCTCCGCCCGCATTGAATGAATGACCTTCTTCCATGTCCTTGTCAACTTAGCGGTTCCGTGGGGGGTTTTCCTTCCTCTCTCTCTCTCTTTCCTTGCTTCTCAATTGATGTTCAGTGTTTGTCGAGTCCTTTCCTTGCAAATATCATCTGAGTGGTTGTAAAAGCTCGTTGTTTCTTTTCGTTACCAGCTGCATTCCTGCGTAAAGAACGATTTGAGTCCGTATGGCTCTATCTTAGCAAGTGTGGTTCTATTCTCTTATTGTGATACCTGGGTCCAAGTTTCGCACCTCTCAGCCTGCCTCCTTCTCTTCTTGATCGCATAAAGTGCAGACTACGATTTCTACTACGGCCTTGCCTACACAAAGAGAGCCCGTCATGGCGACGCCATCGTCCAAGCCGAACCCAGGAGCAACACCGACTTACCTGACTTCCTCGCCTCACCCAGCTGGCGCGCACCCAGCCCGCCCCATCGCGCACAAGTCACCCGCAGGGAGAACCCCCTCGGTCTCCGGACCGGGCGGTCACATCCAGCCCCCCAGCAGCAGCAACCCCGCCAACGCCTCGGCGCACCACTATGCCACGCCTCTCGCGGCGACGGCCGGGGCCGATGACCCCGTCACACTGAGCTCGCCGTCGGCTCTGCTGGCGCTTGGCGGCTACAGCGGGATCAGCCCGTCGCCGGCCGGCCACGACGGCGGCCTGGTGGGCGCGGGGATGAACGACAGCGACATCCAGGCGCTGGGCATGCCGGGCCTGAAACTGGGCGGCGGTGGCGGCGTGCGGGACAACGACGAGGAGCGGAAGAGACACATTGAGGATGTGGTGCAGCTTTTGCGGACGCGCATCGCGGGCCGCGGGGTCTGCCGCGAGGGCATTGAGCGCTTGGGCCAGCTCGAGGGGTTCGAGTCGATCTGGCAGGAGGACAGCCTCAGCATCGCCGGCAACTTTGTGGACCTCGAGATCGAGTTCCACCGCGGCCACAATGTCGTCAAGGAGGTCAGTCTGAGCTACGTGACGCCCGAGTCGACGGACGGGGAGCAGCGCGAGGAGGCGACGGCCGTGCTGAAGCGCGACCTGATCCAGTCCCCCGCGGACGGCGAGCGGGGCGCGTGGAAGCCGCTGACCGGGTTCCATGAGAACCTGCAGTGGCTGGCGCGCCACGATAGACTCAGCCAGGAGGTCAACTGCTTTGAGGCGATCGAGGGCTTGTATGAGAGCCTGAAGCGCGTGTGGGAGGCGGAGTGGGATCAGCGCAAGTTCTTGGGCGTCTACGACCACCTATGCAGCGGCTGGGTCGGTCGGCCGTCTCTGCACAAGGGGGGTCGCGTGGGGCTCGGCCTCGATTACTGGGTGCAGCAAGCGCGGGTCCTAGATGCGAAGCAAGCGAAGCAGAAGTCCGCCTCCTCCGACGAGATGGCCGTCGATCAGCCGGCGGAGGAGGACGAGGCCGGGCGAAAGGGCAAGTGGAGCGTTGTGGTTGAGTGCGAGGAGGGATATCCGTCTCTTCGCGTGTCGAAAGACTGGGTTGCCGCGGAAGTTCTGACGAAAGTCCACAATGGCGAGAATGGTCCCTCCTCGAGTGAGTCAGCCGAGTCTTCTGAGGGAGTTGTGGTCAATTGGGCCGAGCCCCCCGAAACCGTGATTGCGGCCGCGCAAGGGCACTCGGACGCCATGGCGCTCGACTCGAACATGCTGGGCTCTTCTGCGCCCAACCGCCGGTTTGTAGCTAGGATGGAACCCCCGCTGGATCTACCAATCTTGGCCGCGTCAGATATCTACCGTCATCTCGGCATGCAGTTGCCCCCTGAATTCAAGATGGTCACATACGATGGGCTGTTGGCTCCTGGCTGGTCGCCATTATCGGCGGCCGGTGCGATGGGACTGGGACCGGAAGAAGCATCGCAGCTTGGGCGCAGAAGCCGTAGGCTATCGTTGCAGACCATTGACAAAGATGGCAAGCCGTGCAAGAAGCAGCATTGCTACACGTTCCAGCCATTTGAATCTGTCGCAGGTCGGACCCTGCGAGACATTCCGTTCTCGCACCCAAGACAGCTTGCAGACATACTTCCGGTACGGATCCTCTGTTCTAATGTGCCTATCACGTGGGTATACTAATTCTTTAATCTTTAGATCTTACGACAGTACGCGTTTCTGGCGAATCTGATCCGTGGCATCTTCACGACCACGACCAAACCCGACAACGACAAACTCAATGCACAGGAAGATCTGCTCAAAGGGTTCTTCAATCTCTCGAATGCGAACAAATCGCAGACGATAACCAAGGGTGACATCATTATTCTCAGCAATGACGATCCCAACGAGAGGAGGTTAAATTCATTGCTTGGAGGCTTTGGACAAGCTGGAGGCTTTGGACAAGCTGGAGGCTTTGGACAAGCAGGTGCCCATACTATAGGCAAGGGGAAAGGTGCTATGGACGGAAGATCTGACGATGATTCGACCACCGAAGATGACGTCAAAGTAGACGTGACCTTGCGTACGCAGCTCGGTCAAGCCCCGGTCATCATGCTTCTGTTTACTGTGGACAACCTTGAAGGAAAATCGACACTGGACCAAGAATATTCTGCGCTGAGCAAAGTCTCTGTCAGCCTCGAAGTTGGACTCAACGGTCGCGTGTCCGTCATCGACATGACTGGTTTGTTTGACGATGAGAACACCAGTATGGACCAGATGGACACTCAAGCAAGCGGAGGCCATGACAATGAGATATCTGAGTTGCAGAAGACCATCGCGAGGGTGTTAGAAGTCTCGCAAGACCTGGGGATTCTGGTAGAGTGGGTATTACGATGGGCCCGGCAGCGCAAGAGCCGCTGATAGCTTGACCCCCCAGACCGGGGTAGGTCACGGATATGCTGCAACCGCGGTGTGTGGGGAAGAGTCGTCTTCAGATAGTGACTTGTCGATTGGCAATCGGACGAGGCGGTGACGTAATAGGGATGGCCATGCGTTACCTGTCCTATCTCTCTCTTTCTTTGTGCATGGAGGCTTGAACAAGCTTTGCTGGCCATTCTGGAAGCAGAATCTCCGCCGTTTGCTCGAATTCAGTCCCAATGCAGTGTCTGCATGGGGCGAACGGGGACCGCCAGATCCCAATTTGGCGACTCTGATCTGCATGGGACTGGGACTCGTCTGGTGCTATCTGGGCCTAGCCGGATGTGGAAGAGACGATGCTCAGCTCAGACTCCCGAGTCTGCCCCAGTGGTTCCATGTGAGATCACAGAGCTGCGTCACGTCATGTGCCATGAGATCGTGCAGCGTGGGGATTGCTCCCTCGGCCCCAGGGGCCTTGGACCAGCCGAGGACCAGGGGGATACGAGCGTCTCGAGCCGAACGATACCACGATCGATATTTGCAAAATGGGCCGTCCGCTCCGGCGGAACATGATTGATTCCTGGGCCATTGTACCTGCAGGACGTCGCTAGCTCTGCCTCTAATATAAGACAGGATCTTACTTCCCATGGTACTGTACTACATACTTTATAAGTTAATACCTACATCCTATGTAAGCTGGCATATACCCATCGAATCCAGGCACGCGCCACAAGTGTTAGAAACAATCCAGTAAAAAGCCCGAAAAACCGGCCGTAACCGAACGGGGGCTCCCCAACTTCTGGGAAGGATTGAAGAAGACCCTGAGTCGGAGGTTCCGCCCCTTGGAAAGGCGGCAAGACCAAAGAACGGGGCTGGCTGTAGGCTGGCTGTAGGCTGGCTGTACGGAGTACGGAGTCAGGCCAGGAACCCAGCAGGCTGATCGGATACCTCGCATTGTACGGAGTACTTCGTATTTCCACGAAAGTTCCGTAGAGAACTCATCTGCCAGAGGTCGATCAGTTGGACGGAGTACTCTGCAGATCAAGCCAACACTCTCCCGTCAGTTATAGTGTACGAACTCACGGAGTAGTATGAGGGATTTTCCCCCGTTGTTCCCGCCCATCATTCCTCTTCTTCCCCGGACATTTACACCTTCCCCAGCGAGACGCAAGGGGAGAGATGGAAATGGACGTGGAAAATGCAAGAGAATAGGTTTGAATTCAGCGGAGCACTGCTTGCAAATTTGGTGTTCTTCTGGGTTGGAGGTGTTGGTTGGTTCGCCGCCGGGGCTTTTTTTCCCGCGCGCAAAAACACTACCTACTAGGAGAAAGCATGAGCTGTCAAACGATTCTTTCCCTTTTCCCTGTTCCCCCAAATTCAATTTTTCCAATGGGACATCGCGAAGAATGCGGGAATTATTCATTCTGTTGTGCTCTATAACTGAGTTTTCTTTTTGATTTTTTTTTGATGCGGATCAACTGCGCGAATTACTCTCCTTGACTTTTGTCTGTAGGGGAGTGTCCATTCCTGCACCGTCAAGTAGTCTAATGAGTCTAACGAGTCTAAATGGGGGTGTATGTACAGTACAGCTGCCTAACTATGGAGCTTTTTTGTTCGGTTGTTTTGGCCTGAAATTTTTGGATACTCGGCTTAGCCAACATACGCTATTTAGCTCTATAGGGAGAGGTATTTTTGCAATTGAAACTGAAACTGAATCCATCCCTGAGGGAGTAAGGCTGCTTCCTGTTCTTGTGTTTCGGTTTTGGTTTGGTGTTTTACTTTTGTATATCTGATGAATTTGGGGATTGGGAGGCTACTCGGCTTGCTTAGATCGATTCTTCAGACATAAGCTCGGTGGGAGTCTCCGTAGTCATCTAATGAATATCTAGAGTATTATAATAACACAGTATGCGCGTATAACAAATCCGAGATAACCATCTCCCAAACAGTGCGCGGTCATGGACGCCATTGCTATAGTTCAATCGCTCGCCCGCTTGCTTGCTCGCGATTCGCGTCGGATGAATGAGTCACCAACCCCTCCCTCCCAAAGGAACCAGAAAAAAAAAATCTAATGCTGAGGACAAGCAAATCGGCACAGAAGCAGATCGTTCCTGTTCCTGTGCCTGTTCCTGTTCCTATCTACGGTCTTCAATCCGGATAAAAGTGGGGAGGGGAGGGACAGGGAATATGGGCTGGTCGATCAGAATGGGAGCTGTCATTTCGTTAGTTTGATGTACAGTACTGTACTGTGTGATGTACACTCACCACACAGTACTTCGAGTCAGGCCACGGGGGTTTTGTGCTGGTATCTTAGGAGAGGTAAAAGATGTGGCTGGGGTGGAGGATGAAGATATTCAGCTTTACAGGAACTGAGATTGGGCGGGTTGAAGGGTTGTTGGGTTGTTGAGGTGAGGATAGGATAGGATAGGATATAGATCTCCGACGCGTCTCTCAGATGGAGTACAGTGAGAGCATTGAAAATTATACCGATGTACTGAGTAAGTTTCAACCGGCAGCGTCGCAGCTTACCACTCTCTATTATGCATGTCATCCCACACCCGCTATACAGTCGGACATCTAGAACCTCGACCGACCGCTCTCTACCTACCCAACTAACCTTCCTTCAATCACCACCATCGCGTCTCGTATGCGTTCAGCGATTTTGCAAATTCTCCCATCACACAAAAATGGTAAACCTGACCAACTGCAATATACTTAGTCCAGTCCCGAAGAAGTACTAAACTATACTAATTCCTTCCACTATCAAAGGGATATCAGGTGTTCTTTCTCCCCCCTCAGGGATCCATACTGAGATCCACCCGCCAAATTAGTCCTTACCCGACGGCCGGCCCGGCCATCGCACAATCAACCATCTGTAGCTCCTATCAACTTCTGCTGTACCCGCCACACGGGCTCGATTGTCTTCAGCCAAATTCGCCGAGGTTCCTCTCCCTCGCGAGCATGGAGCGAGCGCAATTCTATACTTCCTGAACCCCAAGTCCAGAAACCTTCCTCCCCTCTAACTACACAGGCTGAAATCGGCCCGACACCAGTCAGCAGCGTTTGTCATGGCCCGGGGCAGGGAGCCAATCGGCAATGGACGATAAGAGGAGACAGGCAGCGGAGAAGGTGATTGATCAGGAGGCGGGGATCTACAGCTGGTCCCATGGCTGTGGCCATGTTTCCGATAAGCTGATTGTCTGTGGCTTTGGGCCGGTGAGGGATTATTTCCCCATTTGTTTCCAGATGCTGCACTCGTCGCTTGAAAGGGCGCATCTCCACGACTCCACCCTGTGCGAAAATTGACGCCATGGCTCGATAATCGGGGATGATTCGTGCCTGACCGCGACGACTGCTCTTTTTTGTTGGCAGTCAAATTTGCAATCCTGGATGTTGTTGTTGGATCGTTTCATTCATCACAAGAGTAATGTAATGAATGGAATCAAAAATATTCCTCCTCCGGTCCGAGTTGAGACAGGAATGGTGTAACCGTGTACGGAGTACGAAGTACTGCTCAGCCTCAGGTTTCTTGAGCCTGCGCCACAATCAGGAGTCACAATTTGAAACCACTGCCCATCTATTCCTGGCCTTGACCGCCTCCGCAGACGATACGGAAGCCTGTTTATAGAAACATTGTCTCGCCGTAGGCGCTGCGACTATTGCCGCGATTGCGTGGAATTAAGCTATGATGCTTGGACGAGTTTCCCATGACATCTGAGCGATCAGAAGGACGAGGCTCTCTCGTCGGGTGGAGGCCTGAAAGAACCTTGACGACATCCACAGGGCTGATCGAGGAGAACAGGAAAGGCAGCCACTCATTCTTGCCCGGATTCCTGAATCTCCCGGCTTAGCCCTGTTACCATTTGTCGCAGAATACCCGGGGAAGGGCAAGCCATAATGATGACGATGATGCTGCGGGAGCCCCTCCCTTTGATCGGACACTAAGACACTTGATGAGGGTCGCCACTGCACTCACCTTGAGGCTTGAGAGAAGCAAAAGTCTGGGGGATAGACAGGGTAGCTGGATGGATAAGGGCTTCTTCCCTCCGGAACCACCCATCTGCCAGTCACCAAAGAACTCTTCTCTTCTCCCCTGCGCAGTCACCCCGTTCACCCCGTTCACCCGTCCATTCTTCCCTTCCCCCCTTTGACTTTACCCCCGTTGCCGGTGCAAGGAACCTTTTCCCCCTTTTCTTCGCCGTCTTGCACCCAAGGCGGTGGCAGGGAACGGCTGGGACTCGGCTGATTGTTCATATTAGTCACCCGAACCCAGAAATAACTGCCGTTAACATGGAAACATGGCCGGTCTCGGGGGTGACGACGGTGATGGTGACGCTTTCTTCGAGAATGGGTTTGCCACGCCCCACCGGACGCAAAAACTGGGTTGCCCGCGTGGTATTCGAATTACCGGCTGCCTGTATGGACTATGGAGGACGGACAGGCAATGCATTCCCCGGGGTAATAGCTGTCAACGAGGATAGGTAGACATTCAATCCTCAATTCTCTCCCCAAAGTTTTTCCACCACCGTGTATGGGGTGGGAGATTGGATCCGATCTGTGCGCGCTGCTCCCGACACGCTACACGGAAAAATCGAGAATTGACGCGGTCGAATTCCATCCATGCGCGATTAAAATGAAAACTCTTTTTTTCCCCCGTTCAGTCCGGCAGGCGCGCCAGGATCCACCCACGCGACTCATGGCGGGGTTTCGAGGGGCAGTCAGCGATAAGACATCCTCTCAATTTAGATAACCGCAAGGTGCAGTTTGACCAGTACGTATTGGGGTATCTGGTGCGGCGGTAACATCCTGGTACGGATTCCTGTGATATCAAAAGCGCCGCCTCGGTTGTTTTTCTTTGGTAGATTGGAGAAGAGCAAGGGATCAGTTTAATCCCAACTCCTCGATGGCAATATGGTCTGACTCCAGCCACATGTGTCCTTTGCGATAAGGCAACGGAAGATAGGATGCGGCAGCCTGAGTGCCTCTCAGGTGCTTCCTATCAAGTATCAACTCTATCCTATCCATGCCATGGCGCTCTGCCAATAAAAACCCCGGTCATTGCGATTAGGCGCAGGTCACGTCCGAGCTATTCGGGTCCTGCAGCTGATATGCATGGGGACTGACGTCTGCTTGATATTGATAATAGGTTTTAGCAACCATTTCGTGTTGCTATCTCTCAGCCACCAGGGATAGGAAGGTCAGCAAAAAGAAGGCAGACGAAGAGTTGGCTCGGTATGTCACGGTCTTGATGATGGAGGGGGAGGGAAAGGAAGTCAAGAAATACTGGTGGTCAGCCGACATGGAAAGAGGTGCGGCCTGCCAATTATCAGCCCTGATAGTACTTTCGTTGCTTCTGTGCTTCCTGTCTGTCTGATAGGGATAGATGGATCCAGGTCTGAACCCAGATCACCGTCGCGTGGGGGGCCCAGCATCGAAGATGATCCATCTGGGGAAGTCCAACCGCTTCCGGCCTGACCTGGGTTATCATTATCAACGAAGGGCTTTACCTATCAGAAACGAAGAAGATAGGATTACACGGCGAGGAAGAGAGAGACCATGATAATTGTAGATTAATGGCGTGTGACAGGCAGTTTCCTTCCTTTCGATAGCTTCAATTGCGCATCGAGATTACCCGTTCGGGTAATATCCGTGCTGGACTGACCGCTGCATTCTACGAATAACTTTAGCTCGAAAAGTCTATCGAACGGAGAGTCGCAATTGCCTACACACACTACTGTTGGCTGTCATTGTTATTTTACAAAACCTTTTGACGGTGAACTGGCTGACATAACTACGACGACTGCCAGCGTAGGTAAGAAGAATCTTGACATCGGGAACAGCGAGTGGTCGAGGCTGGCCCATTGACAGAATGCGGGCGCAGTGATGGGTGGCGCCTCCGAGCCCTGGTCAATCCTGCAGCCTTGGTTGCATTGTGCTGGTTGAAGATGTGTCGCATCTCTGGAAGCTGTCGACTTGGTAGAACTGAGGAAGAAAATGAAAGAGAGAGAGAAAGAAAGAGTAGGGGTAATCATTGTAGAGAGAGCAAGAAGGACAGACGATAAACCAACCTCATTATTGATGCGCATCTCAAGTTTGCAAGTGCAAGTATAAGTGCAAGTGTAAGTGCAATGGAGCGATAAATTACCAGGTCCCAAGACCGTGCCCAACCGGAACGGTAATTTTCAGTACGGCCAGGTTTATTTTTGAACTTTCTTTTCCCAGAATGGAAGTGGAAATGGGTGGGACTGGAGTCTTTTTTGGGAAATGGGAATGGATTTTTGCCTCTCTCTCTCTCTCACTTTGCCGGTAGCCCCAGGCCCGGCCGACCACAGGTTTTGATTGAATGAATCAATGAAATGATTAAATCGGTTTAGAAATTCAGAACATGGGAAAAAGGGAAAAAAGGAAAAAAAGACGCGCCCGCCGCCTTTTTCGCTCTCCTTCCCGAAAGAAAAACTTATTCTCTTAAATTTAAAGGATATCCTCCCCCCACCCAAACTCCCGCTGTGACTTACTTTCTCCATTCTCATCCCATCATCTCCTCTCCGCCATACTTTATCATCTCTCCCTCCCCCCATCCTTCACCTTCTCTCTCTATCTTCAAAGAGCAACGTTTGATCCTTCCGCCGCTCTCGCTATAAATCGCACTACATCAATCTTTTGATTGTCCTGTTTGTGTCGTTCGACTGTGATCTGAACAATCCAAGTCCACGAGCTTTGCACCTGCAAGCTTAATCGCTAAAAAGCATCCTTTGTTTTCTATCTTTCACACACACACACACACACCCACACACATATTCACAATGGTACGCATCCCTCGAGTTGCTTTGACAACTTCCCCGGTCATTCTTTGTCCGAATGCATGCACGGCAGCGACAAGAACTGCGCGCTGACTCATACTCTCTCCCACTGCAGGCTGAATCAACCACCATCTCCAACACGGAGAATGTGCGTTCTTGTCTCATTGCTACCTTACAAGATGTTTCTTGAACCGCATTGCGGTTCTAAGGAAATCTCATACTGACTGATGCGCTGGCAACAGCTCATGAAGTACATGTCCCTCGACCAGCGGGGTAACGTCCAGGCTGAGTACATCTGGATCGATGCCACCGGTGGCACTCGTTCCAAGACCAGGGTACGCCTCCCCTTTTTTTTTCTCCTGCTTCTTCATCTTCACCATTGCAGGTGACGCAGCGTGTGGGTTGGATCGCGCGGATGCGGAGAGAATGGGTGTTATCTGGAGGGAGAGAGCGATATTGCTGCTCCCGATAAGCCCTGCGCACGGGGATCCGACCCTGCACGCCCGCCCTGCAACCCACCTGCATTAGTATCACGTGATTCATCCACCCAAATATGAAACCATGACTAATCAATCTCTTCCACCCCCCACAGACTCTGTCCAAGTCCCCCAAGTCCGTTGATGAACTCCCCGAATGGAACTTCGACGGCTCTTCCACCGGCCAGGCCCCCGGTGACAACTCCGATGTCTACCTCCGCCCCGTTGCTATCTACCCCGACCCCTTCCGTCTCGGTGACAACATCCTCGTTCTGTGCGAGACCTGGGACTCCGATGGAACCCCCAACAAGTTCAACCACCGCCACGAGGCTGCCCGTCTGATGGAGGCCAACGCCAAGGAGGAGTTCTGGTTCGGTCTGGAACAGGAGTACACCCTCCTCGGTAACGATGGCTGGCCCTACGGCTGGCCTAAGGGTGGTTTCCCCGGTGCCCAGGGCCCCTACTACTGTGGTGTCGGTACCGGCAAGGTCTACTGCCGTGACATCGTCGAGGCTCACTACCGTGCTTGCTTGTACGCTGGTATCAAGATCTCCGGTATTAACGCCGAGGTCATGCCTTCCCAATGGGAGTACCAGGTCGGCCCTTGCCAGGGTATTGACAGTGAGTATCCCGTTTGATCGCCGTCTCGATCATCACATACTAATCTCTCTCACAGTGGGTGACGAGCTCTGGATGTCCCGCTTCCTCCTCCACCGTGTCGCTGAAGAGTTCGGCGTCAGAATCTCCTTCGAGCCCAAGCCCATCAAGGGTGAATGGAACGGCGCCGGTCTCCACACCAACGTCTCCACCGCCTCCACTCGTGCTGACGGAGGCATGAAGGCTATCGAGTCCTACATGAAGAAGCTCGAGGCCCGCCACGTTGAGCACATTGCCGTTTACGGTGAGGGTAACGAGGAGCGTCTGACTGGTCGTCACGAGACCGGCAGCATCGACAAGTTCAGCTACGGTGTTGCTGACCGTGGTGGCTCCATCCGTATCCCCCGCCAGGTCGCCAAGGACGGCAAGGGTTACTTCGAAGACCGCCGTCCCGCCAGTAACGCCTGCCCCTACCAAATCACTGGTATCATCGTGGAGACCCTTTGCGGTGGCAACTAAGTGCGTCTAGCACATTTACTCCAAATGTGAAAAACATTTCATCTTAGCGCTCGTATACCCTCCGGCGTCGACATGGAGTCAGATTGCGATGCAGCCTGGTCATGGGAGAGCAAACTATAGAATTTCGCTTCTTTCTTTCTCTCTTCATGATGGTACTTCGGAGTTTCTCTCGAACACTCTCTCGTGTGCCAGCGCCTGTTGATGCATTCGTTGTCCTGTTGCTGGTCTTGCATGTTTCTTTCTTACCTTGGGTTATGTGTTACGTATGGCATAGAGGACTGGTACTCGGAGGAGAACCGACGACGGTCTTTTGAAATTGAAACTGGGGATGAAACTGGAAGGATCAAATAGCTTCAAAGGCCGGAACCACGGTCAGTATTATAGTGTTCAAATAATCAATCGTTACGAATAAGCACATCCTCAGGATGTGAACATGTCAAGTCTTGCTTCTTTACCACTGCGCCTGATTGCGTCTCAACCAGATCGACTGTTCATCAAGTTCAACGTCAACATTTGCAATATGATACTAGAAATTAGATTACAATGATTTATAAACTCCCTGAACAGTCACATCTTCTTGGCGATTCATGCGATTCCCGTCCAGTCATACCACGTGATTACCATACCATGCTCGATGTTTAAACATCTCTTTTTTTGGGGCTCAAGGCCCATGCACCGGTCCTCAACATCATCGTCCGCATCATCAACCACCCCGCTTGAAGACCTTGAACAACCCGGCCCCCAAGCCATCCAGCCCCCGCTGCCGCGCCTCGCGCCTGGCCGCCCCATCCGCGGCCACCGCAGCCCCACCTTCCTTATCCGCAGTCTTCTTCCCATCCACGACGCGCAGCAGCACCTCCATGGTGACGGCGGCCAGAATGCTGGCGCACAGGATCCCGACCATGACGAGGTTGCTCTTGCGGTACTTGGCGCGGCCGGGGGCCTCGTAGTCGCTCTTCCAGCCCGAGTACAGGGCGTAGGTGGTCATGATACTGCCGAGGTTGCCGAGGCCGGAGACGACGGCGGAGGCGGCGGCGACGCCGACCTCGCCGTGGCGCGGCTGGAAGATCTCGGTCGTCCAGGTCATGGTGATGGGGACGGTGGGGCCCAGGCCGAAGCCCACGATCAGGAGGCCGCCGTAGCGCGGCCAGGAGTTGGTGGCCGTGCCGGCGTAGGTGGTCAGGAGCAGGCCCAGGATCTGCAGGAGGACCGGCACGGAGAAGAAGAGGGAGCGGTGGCGGTGGAAGCGGTCGCTGATCGGGGTGACGAGGAGGATGGCGATTAGGTCCATCTTTTTATTTTTGGTGTGGGGGGTTAGTTTTGGGTGTGCTGGGGGGTTTGGGGGCAGGGGGCAGGGGGCAGGGGAACGTACAATCCAGATCGGGGCCGTCAGGAGACTGAGATCGATCCCGTTCAGCGACGGGTTGATGCTCTGGATGATGACGGTGGCGTAACTCTGCGTGCCGATGCCCACGCCCACGACGCCAAAGTACATGATCAGCAGCGGCCACAGGCGCCAGTCCAGGAACACGTTCAGCAGGTCCTTCCACGTCCACTGCGCGCGGTGGTACACGCGCTTGAGGTCGTGGTAGTGGATCTCCGCGTCGCGGCCGGTCAACGCCGGCGGGCTGCGGGGGAACCACCACAGGTACTTGCGCGTCTTGGGCTCCGCGCCCGGCGCGAGCGGCCGGTCGGGCAGCCACCACAGGAGCAGGAAGCCGACGGCGGTCGTGATCACCCCGTAGACCAGGAACATCCACTGGAACCCGACCAGGCCGCGCTCGCCGTCCATCTTCTGGAAGCCGGCCGAGACCAGACCGACGACTGCGGCGGAGACCTGCGCGGCCGTGTAGTACTGGCCGATGCGTTTGCCGGTGCGCGAGGGAGGGTAGAACAGGGTGAGGTAGTAGGTCATACCGGGCCACATGCCCGCGATGACAATACCCAAGAGCAGACGGAGGAGGCTGATTCAAGGAAAGTGGTTAGCATGACTGCTGAGGGCAGGCAAAGAGAGGGGCATAAAACATACTATAAACTCCAGGCGGCTTTCATAGCCGTCATGCAGCTCCCGATAATTCCCACGCTAATGACAATCCGACTCATCCAGACGTGGGGACTCAGACGAGTCATGATCAGGTTGGAGGGCAAGTCGAAGATCACATAGCAGACATAGAACAGGGCGAGAGCGGTGGAGATCTGGTGTGGCGTCATGTTCAGCACCGAGCCCAGGTCATGACCCGAGCTCTCGTTCATGGTTTGCGCGAGGCCGACATTGGAGCGCACCGCGGCGCAGAGGAAGTAGAGCACCCAGAATGCGGGAATGATGCGGAAGTCTAGCTTTCTGCAGGGGTTCGATTAAAGTTAGCATGTCATGTCATGTTATGTCAGACGATGCAGGATAGCAAACACACTAGTACAACTAGTACAACTAGTTCGACTAGCAACCAACTGTTCAACTCACCTATAGATGCGCTCGATCTCGGCAAGGTCGGCCTCAGACTCGGGCTCACTGCCCGTCTCCAGGTCATTTGCACCCTCCCGACTGTCGAGCGACCGTTCGTGAATGCTCTCTGTGTTGGGTTGCTTGGTCACCCCGTGAGGGTGATCGGGGTTGGACTCTGCGAGGGACATCTTGGCGGAGGGGCCAGTAGGGGCGGTGATCCTTGTTGAGGTCCCAGGAATCGAAGCAGTGGTGGCGCGCGGTCGATGCCACGAGTAAGGATGCTTACTCTAGACTGCACGTGCAGGTATAAGATTGTTTGTCGGTGGTAGAAGTGATAGAGAGTTCACGGAAGAAAGAGAAGGTGGTTTGGCCACGAGGGGGAAACGAGCTGGGAACCCCGCACTTTTTATTCTCGGCGTTGGGGGGGGAGGAGAAGATGGCAGTGATCAGCCCTGGAATGGAGTTCGGAGATGGTCAGTCTTGGTCTGTTCTGCAGGCTACTGTGATTGATTGGGTTTGGCAAAGGAGGGGAGGGGAAAGATGCAGCTCGAGCACGAATAAACTTGCGATAACGTACCTGCAGTGCGACGGTCATGATGGCTAGCTCTAGAATTGACGACGAAAAGAGGCGAGGCAAACGCTATTAAGCAAGGGGAGAGGAGACAGGGGAAGATGAGAACCTGCAGGAAATGCCGAAAAGAAAAGCTTGGTGAAAGCCGAGGAAAAAGCAAAAAGCGCAGACGAAAAGTCAATGGAATGGAATTTGCATGCGACTCCGTAACAGTAACTTATCATTGATTGATTGATTGATCGATAAAAGCGTAAAAGTAACAAGAGAAGGACCCGCCGGAGGAACCATTGGCCCGGTCGGTTCCAGACCCTTTTCGACACCCCGAGTAGGTCTGACAGACAGACAAATCGATGTGACTATCTATGACCATCTATGCCCATTCTGCTCAAGGAATGACAGGAAAAAAGAAGCAAAACCAGGCCATTCAAAAGCAACTCTATTCTCCGGAAGAAAACATTGCCTGTTTTCTTCCTTTAGCCCTCGGGCGGGTAGAAACGGGGCTGTTCTTCTTCCTCTTCCTCTTCCTCAACTACTCCGGAACTTCTTAGTTCAACGTTAATTCAACCTCAGTGACTCACTCTGTCTGCCTGCAGAAACATCCGATACCGGAAGTAAATCAGCCGTGGATGAAGAGAATAGGGATCTTCATCCATCTCATCATCGACAACTTGCACGGCGACAATCGGTGACTCAATCTATCAGACCGGTGAACCTCCCCCCCCCCTCTTTCTTGTTGCCATCAGCCATGGCGGTTCCTACTTGTTGAGTGCGACAGACGCGATCGAGGCCCACCGCGCATGTCCCAACACCCGTCCCCACTGCTTCCATGTCTCAACTGCCGGACAAGGAACGTTCTTTGAAATGGGATATTGCGCCAACCTCTTACGCTCAACAAAATTGGGATTCAGTGATGAGACTTGGCTCGGCAAGCTTATGGCCTCGTGTAGTTGACTACTCTGCTTTGCAGCCGGGACCTTCCCAGGATCAGTGACATCCTCGCCACATGCAAGTCTTCGATGCATCTATGCAGTCGGCGCATCAATCACAGAGACAGTTGTTAAATAATGCCTATTGAAGAACACTGAGAAGGAACGGAACAACGGGCAGGGGTGATTGGCAGTCTACACTCTCTATCACTTGTTCTTCACAGTACCTGGTTGATAAAACTGCCATCCGTGAAGTTAGAGCGTAGGAGTGGTCACCGTCGTTACTCACAAAATGTAAACCCCGGTTTGGGGAGGATCAGCAAGCCTTGAAGCCTTGACAGGTGCCAGTGCTGGGTTCAATTCCTGTTTGCTGGCATCCACTATACATCAAGATTGGCTTGTATATAGCGCAGGCTTGCATGACTGGCCACTGGAAAGAGTATGTATGCTGTCCGACTGGAGACTGGCAACCTTGTTAATGAGGACTCGCCGCAGCGACGAGTAACATGATCTGGTCGCTACGCAAGCAGTGAAAATCTAGACGGTTCTCTGCATGGTTTGACGGTTCTCAAAAGCTTAGTATAGAATATTGCATAAGACGGTTGCATATGAAATGTGGCAGTCATCCTGGTATGAAGGGCCATGTCAAGGTACCCGCTGCGCTCACTAGGATACAGGAATTGGCCAATGCCACTCTGCGTCAGGCTCTAGTCTGGCGGGATTTGCACCCGGTCTGGACCGTGAAGTAGATCGGGGAAGAGCCCGAGGTCTCGACAGGCCGATCAGGATCGCGGTCAGCACATAAATCACCCAGATGCCGGGCAATATGCAAGGGCGCCTGGATAGTACATCACACACGCGCTGCCTGGTAAGGAAGAGGAACTACAACATTTACAGGACACCAATCATCTGGCAAGGGACAAGACCCAGCCCTTCTTCATTCGAGCACCACGTCTAATCGTATAGCATCGTCCATCAGGGGTATAATCAGTAATCGTCAATCGGGCGCCAAGGCCCCAACGCAGAAGAAAGTAAATCAAGTCGTGCAGTCGTCAAGGCGCGTCGGAGAATAACAAGCAAGCATAATTGGAGCAATCCGCGCAGATTCGATGGCCGATCATTCTAGATCTTCTCGGTGCTAGCCACATCATCGCTATCCTTATCGGCATCCTTGATGGAGTGGTTCAGCACGCTCGTGCGACGCACCGCATCATCCTCCTCGTCGTCCAGCGTCCGCAGCAGCTCACCGCGGGGGCCGTACATGTGAGGTTCCTCGTTGGCAACCTTCACCACCTGGAAGATACTCTTGGTCTTCCGGAAAATGCGGTCCATCTCTTCGAGTGACCGGCACGCGGTCTCAGGGTAGAAGAAGAGCACCACGGGGAAGATGAATGCGTTACTAATCACGAGTCAGTTGGTTCGGCGGCCTCGACGCATGCAGGTTGGCGGCAAGGGGTGTACTTACATGACAGCAAAGATAATGTAGGTCTGGTACCCAATGTTGTCGAAGGCCACCGGGGTGATCATAACCACCATGAAATTGAAGATCCAGTTGGACGACGTGGCCAGCGCGTTTGCCGGAGCCCGAATCTTGAGAGGCACCACCTCGGCTGGATACAACCAGGTCATGCCCAACCAACCGATGGCGAAGAATGTGTTGAAGATGAACAAGAACACGACAACAGTCACCCTGGCCCCGTTCGTATCGAGACTGGCACATACCGCCAGAATGACCATGGAAATGGACATACCCGCTGCACCGAACAGCATCAGCTGACGCCGTCCGGATTTCTCGATGGTGAAGACGGCAATCCAAGAGGCAAGGAAATACTCTGTTCCATTGCAAGCTGCAATCAAACGAGACATTTCCAGGCTCATTCCCAGCTGGTTTTCGAGAACGATAGAACAGTAATAGGTGATCAGATTGATACCTTGATTGGTTCATTAGCGAATGCATTCGAGCCCAAAAGGGGCATAGAGAACGTACCTGAGATTTGTTGGAACATCTGGTTGACATAGGCCAGTACCACGCGGTGAAAGTGACGATCTTCAGTCATGGTAAACATATCGCGGAAAGAACCCTTGGCCATTTCCAACACAGTGGCTTTGATTTGTGCGAACTCGGTCTCGATGAAAGTCTCGTCGTGTTTTCCATTCAAGGAGTAAAGCACTTCACGCGCTTCATCTTCACGTCCCTTCAAGATGAGCCAGCGAGGTGATTCCGGGAGAAACATGACGAAAGCTAGAATGATCAGAGCGAAAAAGATCTGGAAGGCGAGGGGAAACCGCCAAGCCACTTCGCTGGGATCGGCGAACAGCAGGCCAAAATCAATCCAATAGCTGATGGTAATGCCGCAGGTGATCATGGCGCCTTCGATCATGACTAGCTGGCCACGGCGATTCGATTTGCAGCATTCGGATTGCCAAGTGGGCACCGTTGAGGTGTTCATGCCATTGCCTGAACAGTAAGAGTCAGCTCCAAACTTGGGAATTTCCTGCAGAGACCTCCCATCACCTACCGAAGCCAGTCACCAGACGCCCGACAATGAACTGGGCTAGATCGTACGAGGTACATTGCAGCAGAGCACCAACAACCATGATAGCCGAGCCGACAAAGATTGTCTTCCGTCGACCCAGCCAATTGCCAACCCATATTGTTGGAATTGAGCCCGCAAAACATCCCAGGTTGTAAGCTGCGACAACAATACCTATAATGGGTCAGGTGAGCGTTGCTCAATCGGAGCAGTCTAGCGCGTTCTTACCTTGGCGAGTTGACTGAGCAGATCTAGCACCCGGGCTCAAGTTTTCATAGTAAGACCCACTCGTCGAGATGGTAGGGAAATATTTGATGAATGAATCGAGGGTTAAGAGGCCTCCAGTGACACCCTGGTCGTATCCGAAGAGCAAGAAATCCAAACCAGCAATCAAACTGATCGCGATCTGCAACTTGCCTCCTGTGAGGCCTAGGTAGGTACGCGCCATGCAGGTGAAATGGAATTCCCTTCGTTGACGAAAATCTTCTAGAACGTGGTTGAAACGAATTTGTGGGATGAAGAAAGAATTGAATCCAGAATCAAGTCGGTGAAGTTTTGGGATTCATTGAACAGAAGGGAAGGTATCAAGGAAGAAGAAGATCGAGAGAAAGGAACAATAATTGAAGAAAAGAAAGATCATCTTGACAGTTGCAGGGGCGATGAATGGGGTTTTAAACCAGCAAGACGCATGGGAGATATTGGCTCTGACGGGCTGCGGTCATAATTACCGGCGCATGGAAAATTAAACCTAAGGGCTGAATACCTGAGATAGTCTGGTCTTGGTCCGAAGTGCTTCGAGGTACCGATAGTTCATCCAATTGAGTGTTGATTGGATAACGTGGTACTCCTGGTCGCACTCTCCAGACAACAACAACTGAAGTATGCAGTAATCAGTTAGGTACTAGAGTACGGTTGTACTGTACCTCCAAGGAAAAAGTGGATCCGCGCTGGAGGTCAGATGCACTAGGACCATTCGCTAGTGGAGGAAACCGGGGTTTCCCATCCAAAGCAGGACATCCATTCATTGTCAGGCCTTCCAAAGGTGGTGGGGAAATGATTCAGGCGGACGAAAACGATCAAGATGCTGGTATGCAAGAGGGACAGTGATTGGTCTGGGCCAAAATAGATTGGGATGGGAGTTGGGATCTTAGAAGATGGTGCATTTTCCCCACCAGCGCGATAATTGACAAACTGAAAACCTGACAAATTGTCTGCGTAGGACTTTCAGCTCATGCCTTCCCCTTGTTTACCCCTCGCCAGAGGCGAAGAGATGGAAAGACGAAATGGCGAGACTGACTCAGTGGGTTCATTCCACAGTCGAGGGAAGATGCTAGCAGAGAGTGAAATGGCAGACCATCAGGTCGCGCGGGCGGTGCAGTGATCGGCGGGGAGCGGCTTGATTAGGCTTGGTTAGTGGTTAGTGCCAGGCGGGGAGGACTGTAGTCTTTTACTGTGGTCACCTACTGTTGGTGCGCATGTACCGTATGTACTCGAGTACTAAGATACTAACATTAAGTTAACTAATTTAATTTGCATGCCGTCATCACAGCCCTGGGAACAGTGTCTAACAGTGTCTGTCTAGCTGTTTTTGGTCAATCCGAACAAACTTGACTTTTAGCCACTGACCGACCGACCGACCGCCATAGAAGACTGATCTGTACACTACACGTTACAGTGCCAATCAATCCCTCCGGACATTAGTAGGTATCAGACCGAGAAAAAAGGAGGCTTCGATGCAGCAGCGCCGATCGGAGAGAGTGTCACTTTCTCTCGTTGTTTCCATTCGCGTGGCTGTTTTCTCTTCTCGCGTGGTTCGAAAAGCAGGAAAAGGCAACGATCGGGGCTCTAATCGTCATTTCCCTGCTCACTTGACCAGTGCCCACTCACAGGGTTCAAGTTGGTCCAAGTTATGTTACGCCGTAAGGTGCCATGACCCATAAATCATGATACCCACTGGCGGGGGCCTCCTCCGTCTCACCCCTCTTCCCCTCAATTCGGGACTCGGGATGATTGCTGAGGGTGAATATTCAGAATCCGGGGGTCTGGAGAACTCCGCAAAGCCCTGAGGCACTCTTACTTTACCTTTTTGGGCAAAGATCCAAAAGGGCCTCGGCTCGATCCGCCTCGTGGCTGTCGATTTAGGATCTCTTTCTCCCTTGCTTCGCCGCCAACACTCCCATACCTGGGCTACAGGTACTGGAATTCCAACCAAGGAGGCGGCAAATCAAATATTGATTGATGGCCTAGAACCACTTATCCTCTCCAATTCTAATAACGACCAGAATCTACAGCGAAGCATTTGATATGCGACTGAGGCTCATGCAGGCGGCCGGTTGTCTTATTCTGGTCCCGTAATATTATCGTCAAGCCCGTCTCACTGCTGACTAGCCCCGACCGGATCCTCTCCAAGCCGACCTGTCTCTTTTGTCGACTTCAGCCGGCGAATTAATATAATCCAGCATCAGTTATTCTGTTACACTCGTCAATTGCATGCGCTCCAATCGCAGTGAGGACGGAGCTCCACCCGGGCCATCCAAGACGCGTGCGGGATGCCGCTTAGTGAGAGCCTGGTCTAAATAATCTGAACGGACCAACCGCAAGTAACAATGTCGCCTGATCAGCCGGCGAGAGATTAACCTGGAATCAGCCAACAGCATCATCAGCCATCTGGGAAGTCGGAAAGAGGAAGGTATGGCTTGACCCGAATGTGACCAGACGGAATCCCCGTGGGGGCGCCTCCAGTTGAGGCCGCCCGGCTCTGCCGATGATGCTGGAAGAATTGCCCAGATGGGCCGAAAGCCCGCCCCCGAAGCATCGGCCCAAACTTGATGCAAGAGCAGTCAGTGCCACGGCACCTTCAAGTCTCTCGAAAGGTCACCCAGCGGCATATCTCAAATATCCAGTGCTCACCATATATTCTCAATTTCGCGGGGATGCAACCAGAACAACTGGTATGTCTGCTTCAAAA
The DNA here is from genome assembly GCF_003184785.1 of Aspergillus japonicus CBS 114.51. Classification (NCBI taxonomy): domain Eukaryota; kingdom Fungi; phylum Ascomycota; class Eurotiomycetes; order Eurotiales; family Aspergillaceae; genus Aspergillus; species Aspergillus japonicus. Next base: position 915,606 of record NW_020291639.1, on the reverse strand, counting down.
CCAATTGACCGTCGCCAACCGCCGACTTGACGGTTGGGGGACGGCAAGTAAGTCTTCGCAACCCGCGCCTCTGACTGGCCGACGATGATAACAGGCAAAAGCCACCATTCCTGGCTTGCTTCCTCAATTCTGCTACAGTTGCAAAAAGCGCGCACGCTTGAAGAGGGGCCATGCTCATGTAGCCCCATTATTTCAGCCAGCGCAAGTGAACTTGCCAAGAGAGACCGCGGTAAGGGCAACTTTCTAACCCCGTCCCCACCTCCGCAGTCGAACCATTCGGTTGTGGCCGACACAGTCTTCCCCATCCATGCGCTACCTCGGGTTACCCAATTGGGCAACCCGAAAACCTGGGGATAACCGCAACCACCCTCCACGAATTGGCCCGTCTTACTCCGTGTCTTACGCAGCCTATCTGGAGTCCGTTCTTGTTGATCGTTCATCTGTCATGCACCCTAGGCTTGTCCCTCCCTCTACGTTCACAGCTTCTTCATGAAATCCAGAAATGGTGATGGCATGGAGGCATGGATCCAATGCATAATTAGTCACTGTGCATCCACCTAATATAACTAGTTTTCAGCAAACATATATGTACATACGCGGTAGGTCACTTCTGAACCACCGACTAGCATGGGACGACTCTCCTTACCTATTTCAGAAGACCCAAGGACACGGTTCAGCAGGCATTGCTCCGCCGTGTTACACCCGATTCAAGGCCGACGCAAGATACCAATTTATCATGTATGTATCAATAAGTCATCATGCAGAGGCGGATAGAGACATGACATGATGTATTTTGGCTTGCTATGATACCCACCCAGTCACGGGATTCTCAATTGGCAAATGCTGTCTTAGCATATTCCTACTTGTCTATTCTGATACCGACTAGAACCTTTTCACACTTGCATATTGGCCCAACATTCGGGAATGTTTCTACCATCCCCATGGACCATACTACACCGACAATTACTACTGCCCCGGTAGCCAAACCGGACAAGGACAAGCATGTAGCCTCAAAGAAAGACGAGTTTGACGTCTTAGTATGTTTACTCTGAGTAGCTTTGTAGCATGTCGCAGCACCATTTTCCCTCTCTAGACCCTCAACTATTCGAACCGCTCTCCATCTTACTATGTAGAAAATGCGTCGCAATCTCGGCACACGCGCATTACTCTCCGTAGATACCAGCTTCGCAACCGCGCAAAAACTCACAGGTGGAGCACGCCAAGTCTCCTATCCTTTAGCTCTTGACGCAGCGGTCCTGGTCTTGGCTCTGGTCTTTCTCCTCGTGGGCATCGTGATTTGCGGTTCAAAATACTGCGTGTGTCCTGGATTGCCAGATGAGTATTGAGAAGTGAACAATGCTCCGACATTCACAAAGGAAAGTATTTCATGCCACATGCATAGTTTGTTTTGGTTCTTAAGATACAAAGTCCATTGAGTCGGGAGGTCACCATAAACTTTGCGTCCCTGGGGGTTCATTCGACGAGTGCCCCTCTGTAGGGTCAGCCACCGAGCTAAGTGGCGTGGCTTGATCAGGATTTCTCCATGGAGGGTTTCTAGATGTTTTCTGTATGGAAGGTGTGTTTTGGATGATCAACTCTTATGGGGGCCCGAAAGGGTCGGTGCGGGATGTGATGTGACGTCATTGTTGAAGTGACTGTACAGTACCCCACGTCGCGGCAACGGACCGAGGCAAGGTGTTGACAGTTTCATGTCAATAGGAAAGGATGGCTTTGCGCATTAAGGCGCACTGATTACTCATCTCGCTGAATACATTGTATGTACGGATACTGTACATGGAAGAACCCTATTGTCAGCTTAGTCGGGGAGGAAAGATCCAGATTTGAGATAAGGTTCTGTATGTGCTTTTTGGTGTTTGTTTTGAGGTTTGTCTTTGACAAGTGAATATTCCTATTCCTATATAAGATGAGGGTTATTTGGTAGTATTCATGTATGGGCAGCAAGCAACCCGAGATCCTTGGGTAGACAATAGCAGAGAGCTTGACAACAGGTAAGTTGGTATTCACCACCTTTGTCTATAGAGACAATACCATATTCAATAACCCATACACATGACATCAAATTTTAAGACAATATCTTAACCACCAGGCCTTACTTCTGTAATCGAAATCATCCGATCAGATGCCCTTCTTCGAGGAGTGACCGTGATTCAGTTTGATTATCTGTACCGTATACTATGGAACAAGTCTTGGGATGCCATTCGGTAGGTAGGTTGAGTTCTTTCCAATGAGAAGTGCACCTTCCTCATATGAAAGGTTTGAGACTCACTCGTCCATGCAATCCTTTTTCTCAGTCTCGTACTCGATTTTCCCCAACTCACACCACACACTCTCTCATAACTTACCCCTCCACTACAGTCATCATATCGATTCAGTCACCATGTTCTATTTCATCACTCTGCTCACGCTCATCCTCACGTTGCTGCAGTCATTTGGACAAGCGGTGCCGCTGACCAGCTGCAACGATGAATACTGTGTCATGTCGCGTGCAGAATTGACACCTCTCGAGATACAACTCGAGCTGGGCCCACAACTCTGCGGATCCTCTTATATCTTTGGCCCGGATGATCCTCGATGGCCACAGCGAGTGATCCGGTTTCAGGAGTATATGGCCCCGCAATTCACAGTCTGGGTTCAGATTGGCTGTGAAGATGATATCTCTACAGTGGTAGGTGTTCTTATTTTCCCTTTCTTGCTGCCAAGATCTCTTGATTGAATTGGAACAGGTTCAATATGCCTATCAAAATGGCATTCCTTTCTACACGGTCAACCGCGCCTATGGACTGCCAAAATCGCAAGGGAAATTCCGGGGTATGGCCATTGACGTCCAGCGCTTGACCGACGTCGTGGTGGATCGAGAGAGGCAGATTGCGCGTGTATCGGCGGGAACAGGCACCCAGGATTTGATCGACACGCTGTGGGAAGAAGGCTATGTTACAGGTCTGTCACATTCTGTCTATGACGCCATCTGTTCAGGTGGCTAACCCGCCTTCTCCTTCAGTTACCGGAGCCAGCTCGTGTGCAGGCATCGTCGGCCAGGCTCTTGGAGCAGGCCACGGAAGGTACAAAACGCGCTATGGCCTGATGCTTGACAACATGGTTCGACTGAACGTCGTGCTGGGAAATGGAACTACACTTGTAGTCTCGGACGACAGCCATGAGGACCTGTTCTGGGCCATGAAGGGTGCCGGACATAATTTCGGCGTAGTGACCAGCTACGAGATGAAGATCTATCCGCATGAGGAGGATACTTGGTACTTTCGAAACTACGTGTTCACACAAGATAAGCTTGAGCCCTTTTTTGAGACACTGAACAAAGTAGTAGCTCGCAACGGGTCGCAACCGGTGGAGATGGACGTTGATTTTGGCCATTATGAATTCAACCCCTTGTTTAGCGACACTGATGTGAGCTGAGTATCTCTATTATACCTCTGACTCAGCTTCTGACGTCCACAAGGTGATCCTCTACTGGACCTTCAACTACGCTGGTCCGCAGATCGATGCAGAGAAGTACCTGGCTCCATTTGATGCTATCGGCCCGATCAATATCACCGATGGGACTGTGCCCTATCCTGACATGCCCCTGGCGTCAAGAAATGGTAACCTCGACTCAACTTGTGCGAAAGGATTTGCAAAGAAGGCATCTACGGTTGGGCTACAAGTCTACAACACATCGGCATGCCGCCAGGTCTATGATCTCTTCGATGCCAGGCTGAAGGAGTATCCGGAACTCCGGCCAGCATCTTTTGTCTTGTTCGAGGGATACTCCAATCAAGCTGTCAAGGCAATTGACCCAGCGACTTCGGCTTTTCCGCACCGCCATGATTATGTCAATCAGTACGGCCTTTCATTTCTCGTACTTGAGCTTGATATTACAAGAGGGTGAAAGCTGACATCATCGTCACCCAGGATTACCACAATAACACACGTTCCGGATCCCAGTCTTGATGCGCCGGCAATGCAGCTTGCTCATGATATTCGTAAACTCTTTATTGATGGCCAGCCAGACCGGCTACCCAGTGCCCATGTCGTTTATGCATTTGGTGACGAGCCCCTGGAACAAGTTTATGGATACGAGCCATGGCGCTTGGAGAAGCTTTGGGCTCTCAAGGCTATTTACGACCCGACCAATCAGTTCGCCTATCACGTCCCTCTTATCCCCCTAGAATAGAGGCTTGCAAAAGAACAGGATGCGCTCATTCTTACCGGTGATGTGAGATAAAGAGATTGAGTATTGTTATGATTATTCTTTACACTCACCATTGAGCTATTTTCAAGGCACTTTCAACGAAGTAGTAGTAGCTTGATAGTGCCCTGACTTCTCCTTCTAATTTGCATAGGCTGCGAGAGCATGAGCTGCAGCAATCGTCTACTCGAGTCGTTCTCATGTTCAATTTTACTTCATCATGCAGGAAATCACAACAGTTCAAAGCTAGTTTTGACCCAGATCTTTCATATCTAGGTGAAATATCTTCAAACTGACTAGGATGTGTGGTTTAAGCCTACTCTAGAGTTCAGATGATTTGATCCGAAGGTCAGATCGTTTACCCTACCCCTTGCTGTCGGTTAAGGGTCGGAGCTCGGGCCAGACTCTGGTATATTAGGATGCGCGAGGAGGGTCTCCAGGACACGGTTTGGCTCGCCAACTGTAAGGGAGAGGTTCAATCTCGGTTCTATCATGTCAATTTCCATGTGGCGACGGTGTTCATGCAGCTGCAGGTGGGTCAGCTAGAGTTCTCGACTTCCATGGGCGCTTGAATCACGGGATGGATTCAGGGAAATTGTCTCAAGTTTCAGAAGCATTGATGCGTCTAGACTACTTTGACAGACTAGTCTAGACTACGTCGATGTGAATTTGGACCTCATATTGATAGCGTTTAGGTATAGGATGCCATTCGTTGGATGACCGTGAGGATGGAAGATGTCTGGAACGATGTGCTCTCCTTGCAAGGCAATAGAATGTGCCTTGGACGCCGTAAAGAAAGTCATTTCTGCTCAACTAGTATTCATTACTATGCCCTCTGAGTGGCGAGCGGTGTGTGTACGGTGTATGTTGTATGTTTGAGTTGCTGGATTGCTCCCAGGTGGATGTCTTCTGTGTAGTCCTTCGTGATGGGGGGTAACGAGGATTTGCGAATCGTGGAGGTATCGTCTGCATTGAAGATACTGCTTATGTCTATCAAGAACCAATGGTTAGTGATGCGCCCAAATGAAGAGAAGTAAAAAGTGTCTTCCCTGAGACGGGCGGGTTTGACTTATCGCTTGTGTGCTTTTCACAGTCCCAAATCTCCTTCGGTTGTCTAGATTCATGACACTTTCTCGCAGAGATCATCGACTTTGCAATGGACGTCATCAAAATGAGAAACGGATGAGATGCTTAGGAAAGGATGGGCCGAGCTCAACAGCATAAGTGCTATAGCGATTGGTGGGCTCTCGGGGCGTGGTTATACTGTAGCAGCTATGGAGACTACGGTAGAAAGATGGCTGGAGGGACGAGGCCATGCCGCTTCCTCTCCGTCTCGGGTCTGTTCTTCCAATCTCATCTCTCTCCCGTCCTCTTCTCCGCTTCTCACTCCTCCCCGTCATCCCTCTACTCTTAAACTCCCAGCTCATTGTGAGAAACATCCATCATCATTGCATCGATATGATGAATGTGGCTATCCACAACATGCCTCCATTTACACAAGAAGGCCTGATCGCTAATTGACCTACAAGCATGGCTACAACGGTTTGCTTGGGCCAGAGCTAGAGGACCCCTTGGGAAGTATGGGGATCCTTGCAACGAGTGTCTCAGACTGAATTAACCTCATCAGATGCAAACGACCACTCCCATTGCTCCGCTGCCAGCATTCAAGACATCATGGGCTCACGGATAGCTCGATGATGTGGTTCCATACAGCTCTACCCATCCCATGTAACCGTCTACTTCGTCGCTGGCATGTCTCAAATATGGCCAAAGCTGGGTTGGCAACTTCAGTTGCACGGATAGGAGCTCACTGTTCTCCTTCGGGATACATCGGGACATCAATATCAGGAGATCTTTCACGTCCTCCTGATTCTGCTTCCATTCTCCATCCTCTTCTTTGCTGGACAGCTTACACTGACCAGAGCTCAAGTTGGTACATTTGATTCCTCCCCTAAGCAAGCATCTTCGTCGACATTGTTGCAACATTATGAAGTCTGGTTCCTACATCTGTCTACCTCTAAGTTCATATTCTGTCGTCTTTTACTCTCTGGCCCTTCTCTGTGCCCCAAAAGCCCTTCCAATCTCTCCTTCCGGTCACCCCCAGCCACGCTTAGGTTGTTCCGTTTATCTGCTTTCTCTGTTGGCCGACCAGCCCCATTCCTATAGTGACAGCGTCGGCCTCGGAGTCAATCTCGAATTGCTCATTTGTGGTACGTATTTGCTTTTCTTGTGCTTGGATGATGCAGATTAGTTGATCCTAACAATCTCAGCACATCATGACTCACCCGTCGGATCAGCACCCTGTTGAAAGGGACACGTATGCCCACGATCTTGAATTCGATACCAACGACCAGCCTCCAGAGAACGACCATGTCGCCGGCGATGGGAACGATGTGGAACATGGACCTGATTCAGCAGGAGCCACAGCAAGCTCCAGAAACCAGAATCTACGTCGCACTGCTCAAGCGTTCCCCGAAGACTTTGCTAGCCCGCAGACCATCTTTCGGGCTATTCAGACGTCCAAAGATATGGGCCACGCGAAGATGGCGGAGAATATACATGACCGACCATCTTCCTCCGTCACCTTTGAACGAAGACTGGTCAGGATCAAGGGACTGGAGGATGAAGTCGATTCGCTGCGAAATGAGCTTGAGAGTGTCAAGTATAGCTTGACCCTCATGCAAGAGGTAGTAAATGACTACGAATCTGATAACCACGTGACCCGCGCCGACCTTTCAAAGACGATGCTCAAGGTGAAAGCTGACAGCGATGATCGACATTTCGAGTCCCGAATGATCACAAATGAACTCCACAATCTCGGCAATGATTATCAAAGACTAACTCAGAGGATCGACTATCTCCAGAGACTCGTCAAGGACTACGAGAGGGACTGTTCCGGTGCCAAGCGCTACGCAAAAGCTCTCGAGGCGCGGATCGACAGGCTCGAAGCGAAAATAGGGACTCAGAAGAGTCCACACGCAGAGCATCGGCAGATCCCTGGGAGGGCCCTCGGTATGCGTCACATGTACCCCGACAATCTCGCGAGACTCCGAGGCGGCTTTTTCCGCGCTGAGGGGTGGGAGGACCGAGCAAGGGTGGGCAATGAGATAGCGCACGATGCGGATTTCCTCGCAGGCTTGGGGAATTCTCGGGAGAAGAATCGAGCGGGCGATGGCCTCTTTGAGAGTCGGTATGGACTTGCACCGCAGTGGAGCGAGGAAAGTAAGTATCCTCCTGTTTAATCACATCAGCCGTCATGATCAGGTGGGACTTAAGAAGACTTCTAGTACTTTTGGAGTATGAGTCCTTCGTCAAGGTTTTGAGTCTGTATGCCTCGGAACATTTGAAGAAAGTTGAAGTGAAGCTGAGTGAGGACTTGGAGAGGGCTCATAGTAAGGCGGTGGAACTCGCTAACAACAACAAGATGGAGGCGGAGAAGGTGTGCAAGAAGTACTTGGAAGAAAGGTCCAGGATTCAGGCGGCATTGTGAGTAGGACACGGACGGGTTTCAAGGTTGACGTTTCATATTTCTGCGTGGAGGATAACTTTGTCTTTTTTTTCTTGCACGTCAGATTGAGAGTTTCCTTGCTCGTCATTGTTCGGCAATAGGTTTAAGCGAATGCTATAGAAGAACAGTAAATCTAATGGGCCTAGACTGTCTCTCTCGTATTGAAGCAATCAGAGCCTGCTCCGCGTGCGAGAAATTGAATCTGCTGTTAGCTGGTCAGTGTTCTTTCTTGTAGGGGCCAATTCCTCGACTGACATGTACAGTACAGGACAACCTAAGCTCTCACTCTCATCATTACATAGAAACCACCCCCCCGCCCCCAACCTACAACTTTGCGTCCCGAATCACCGGAGTCCCAGAGGCTGGATCCAACATATTCCTCATCCGCATCCAGATGGCCTCACTCAACCGCCCCTGCGTCCAATACCCGTCCGTCCGCCCCTTCCACGTCACCATCACATCGTCCATCACCACCCCGCACGCTGTCAGCATCTGACAGAGCCCGATCTCCCCCTGCACCACCGCGGGCGTCCTGCCCTGCACCTCGAGCTCATACGCCGGCAGACTCGTTCACGCGGCGACGATCTCACAAGGCGGGGCGGTTTCTCCTAGGATGGAGAGAGATTCTTTTTCGATGTGATGAATCCTTATTTCACAATGGGATTAGGCCGGTTAAGTCTGTCTGGAGAAGGTCAAAAGCAGCATCCATGATGCTGATAAGATAACCGAGCGGCTCACCGGTGGCATCACACAGCGGGTCTTACACTGTAGAACAGAGTACGCACGCATCCTGAAGAAAGACGGCGTGGATGGTGAGCACATGCTGACGAAAAGCGCCCTTTCGCTGGTGGAGAAGGTCCTGCGGCTCTTCGGTCTCGTGGAGACGGGCAGTCGACGGACTCTCTTCGGAGTCCAGATCAACGGTCGGGAGAATCTTACGAAGGCGCTTGTTCGCTTCCTTTTTCATGCCAGATGTCCTCGATTCGTGGTTCTTCGGAGCGGAGGAGCCTCGTTCTCTGTTCAGCGCAGATTTGTGTGACCACTATCACTAATATAGTGCACGACATGTTAAGCAATGCCGATTGAAATTCTGACCAGACTGGCGAGAACTGTATGGCGTCTATCAGTAGCTTCAACCTCATGCCCATGGGCGGATACTCCGTCACCAGTGGTTGAGCAGCTGCGCGACAAGCATCTGGTTCGGGCCGACCTTGCACGACGAGGGTGAGACGCAATTCCAGCAGGCGGGCGAACGCCAGATCAAACGGGGAAAGATCCATTTGTTCCATGTGCTGATTCTGTTTCCAGTGCTTTGGCTCAATTCTCCAATGCACCTGAATCACACAGTAGCCTGGGGAGGGGGGGAAACAGAATAAGCAAAAAATCATGATAGGCAAGACCTATTCAGCTTTTAGGTGAGAGGTCAGGCGAGGATACAAGGTCTCGCTAATAGGCGACATTTCGTTATCAAATCGCCTTATCACATGAATTATGCTCTTGCTTTAGCGAACTATGATGGGAAGCCAGTAGAGGCTCTTCGATACTACTCGTTCGAACCCTTTTTCCCTGTTTTGCACCATTCCTTTTCTCCGGGAAGAGCAACGAAAAGCTCAGGTATGAGGTAGGCGCCACTGATACACATTTCCCTGGAAGAGGCATTTCGACGAGGGAGGTTTCACCCTTGCCTCGCAGGAAAGGCTAATCTTTGCGCAAAGGAATCAGGATCCATCGCCAAAATGAAGTGCGTGTGTATGTGCAGAGATAATCCAAAGAGCTGCTGCTATTGGTGGCTTGGAGTACCACACTTTATGCAGGGCTGTGATCGGGTTGTGGGTATGGCTGCAGAATATGCATGACCTATCACACGGAAACGCGGTTTTCTCCTCCATGTACGTAATAGGTTGCTCGTGTTCTGCTGCAACACCTGTGACTTTTGCACTAAGCAGGACAGCAGAAGAACTTGGTTTCTGATCTGATTCTATCAGAGCTAATCGAACATTAAACATGGATTTGCTGGGGCAGAGCACACCGTAGCTTCAATGCCTCATATGTAAAGGTCAATCTTGATAAGACGATTCGGATGACTATGTGACCTCAATTCCCTGTATATTGTCTATGGTCAAGTTCAGTCTGAGTCGGCAATGCGCTAGCTCAAGCTGAACGATACATCAGTCCATTCACACTCGAGACAGACACTGTGGGCCCCGGCGCCGGCCCGCACATGGCGGCTGAGATTGAGATCGAGAGCATCAGTGGTAGATCTTGCGCACAAGACTACACCAATCATCATGGGTTATAGAGAGTTTCATGAAGCCTTATCAAATCATGCGGCAGCTGGTGGTCTAAGACACCCTTGCTGAACACACGGGCCAAGGAAAGCATTGATGGTGTCGACCTAGGCAACCAATGAAGATGTCACAAAGAATGCAGCGAATGTGCCTATGTTGGCCCCAACGCCGGGTCAGTCATTGCTTCAATATCACGTATTTCAGAAGGTGGGCGATCAGCAGCTTCAGCGACGTAATAATATAAGGGAAAGACGATACTTATTTCTTGGCACGCGGAGTACAAGGCCGGGAGACTCCCTGTTTTCGAACAATCCATATTCAAGCATAATATGGCCAAATACTTTCGTCAGTTCTAGGCTCACAGCAACGTCAAGAGCACCTTCGCACACATCGCATGCCGCGTAGGTGGCCGTGCTGATGTAGACGACAAAAGTACAGATGCTGCGAATGTCTCGCTTAGCCCTAAGACGGCCCACTCACGAGATCACATGGATGTTCGCACGTTTTCTTCTATTCAGACCAATTGCGTGGGTTGCCCGAGTCATGACCCGACCCCGACTCCTGAATTAGCAAGATAATTGAAATTCTAGCGGCAATTGATACGATTGAAAGTTCGTCATGCGTCGCAAGCGACCGTGAACTATGTACCGTCAAATGTGCACAGACGCTCTCATGGATTAGGAACATCCTGCCGGTGGGTAGGGAATCGATTGCTGAGCGTTGCCGTCGATTTGTTCAGCTAATATGCCAACAGGGTTGGTACACATGCAGAAGCGAAAAAAAGCAATGATTTCGCTTAATGTCAAAGTGGAGGGATATGCTAATCTGCATTCTCAAGGGGTAGAGTAAGCAGCACGTAGAAGATCCACATGATAGCTGATCAATGCTTGGGGTCGTGTCGTCCTCGGCAGGAATCTCTCAGTCTTATCGATGCATGTCAGATTCAAGCGATGCCACATCGTCATGCACGCCTGTGACTGTGACTTTGTCGGTACGGCTATCTGGATTTTGGCCTATATCTGGGGAAAGGAACTCAGCCAGTACGATCTATTATTTAAACCCCCTGTCGTGATCGAGGTGATCCGGAATGTTCCTTTCCCGGAATATTTTGACGACAGATATTGACCACCAACGAGAAGTTTTGTCCTCTGAGCGTCCCGTATTTTCGACTGAATTGCCATTATGTGGAATGCATACGACAAGAAAGTACTCCTTATCACGGGGGGTACAGGGTTTCTGGGGACAACCCTCCTCTATCGCTTGCTCACTGAAGCAACTCCTGCTCGAGTTTACGTTCTCTGTCGCGGCGGTCGCAAGTAAGTGTGACCCTAGTAGTCCAATTAATCATCACCTAACACAATACCCAGGAGAGCATTTGAAAGATGGCTCGAGCACTTACCAATGCCAATCTTTCAGCCAGTTTTTCAGGCGGCAAACTCGATCGCTGTTCTCGACGGGGATATCACTCAACCTCGAATGGGTCTTTCAGAGTCAGACTGGAAGAACCTCGGAATATCAGTGCATATCGTTGTTCATGCAGCATCATCGATCAATCTAATGAGTAGACTTCCCGCAATGTCAAAGTCAATCATCATCCCCACCGTATCACTAGCAGGGCTAGCACTTGATTTTGTGAACCTCGAGCGCTTCGTCTATATCTCAAGTGCGTATTCCAACTCGCATCTCTGGAAGCCACAAGCCCCGGCTACGGATGTGGTTGTGAGAGAGAAAATTTACTCTCTTGGTGGGGACACGGAGGACTGGGCTCAATCCGCTCTGAAGGCATGGGAGGAAATTCAAGCTAGAGCCAGCAGCACTGAGTATGAGTCGCAAGACCTTTTCCCCTGGGCCTATGGATATGCCAAGCATCTCACCGAACGCCTGTTGGTCCATCGCTTTTCCGAAGCAGGCGCCTCAGATAAGTTGCTCATCATCCGACCGTCCATCATGGGCCCTGCGTGCGAGTTTCCTTTCCCCGGATTCTGCGTGCCATCATCCACACCATTTTTCACCGTGACAGCTATGATCATCCCTGATCCGGGACGTGAGATCGTCTTCAATTCTCGGCTCAAGGATCCTTACCACGAAGCCACACTGGATGAGGTTCCCATCGATGTGGTCGCCGACCGCCTGTGGGCTCATCTGGCTCTGGGCACCACGGAATTTGTGCATGCTGTTAGTGGGAAAGCCCACCGATGGCATTGCAGGGACTGGTGGCCGGTCATCATGAAGGAGCGAGTGCTGCCCTGGAAACCCAGAATGGTCTTTGAGCCCCTGGACTGGCAATCACCGAGGCAGCATCCGGCTGCTCGCCTGGGGGGTGTTGTCGGCACGTCGTTCGATTTCGTCGAGGATAAGACCCGGCTCCTCGCGGAGTTGCTGAGCACGCAAGATCATCAGCTCCGGCTCTTCACCAAGCCACGGGTTTTCTCCTTCGGTACGGCACGCGACTACATGCGCGCGCTGGTGCGGGCCAAAGCAGAGCGTAAGACGCCGTCGAAACTGCGAGCGAATCTATAGCAAGTGTAGTGTGATATATGTTCCGTCTTCCTTGGCGCCATCTTGAGGTGTTTCGCGTTTGTACGTATGCTGATGAGTCTGGAACACGGCGGAGTCTCATTCAGTATGTCAGGGAGGTACGGGCACGAATCTGCTTTGAGATATTGTTATTCTGGCGACCACAATGTATAAGATGTCATTATCGGAGAGTTTGTATATACTAATCTTCAAAGTCCGATAGTGAATGAGGATGGAAGTTCATGGTAGGTGTGTGTTGCTTCGGGAAACAGAGGCCTCGACGTCCGAGGATAGATTTGGGTTAGCCGATGGCTCCAACCCGCGCACTTCCTTCAATTTCTCCAACTGTGCATGGCAAGCTGGGAAAACCAGCTGTGATAATTGCCAATCCTTGCTACATGCCTTCAGGCTCTAGCCTATAGCTATCTGGCTACCATTGTTTGGTAGGTTGACAAGGCAATTCAAGGCAATGAATTGAAAACATTTTCTGGAGCTGACTTGAAATATGGGCCATAACAACATTAAAGACATAATCATCTCGCTAGATTCCAGTTTGCTTCGCGTTTTGCTTGTCTGTCTCGATCTTATTCAGGTGCTTATCCAAGCATTCCAATATTTGTCGACGTAACACTAAGGCATCAGATTTCTCAAGCTCCTGCAGCTTGCTGAACAAACGACCCCAGTCGACGTCCCGTCTCGTGACAGCCTGTATCTCGTAGAATAAATCAAGAGAAATTCTAGGACGCCAGAATGAAACCCCAAGGCGAACATCTAAAATCTTTTCTAGGCTTCTGGCCTCTTGTGGCGAAAGGTATTCAGCGACCATGTAGATTAGCTCAAACGGAAGAGCACAGAGTCCAGTCTGGTGGTCTACATGCTGGAGTGTATGTCGTAGATTCTTTGCCTTGCCTGCTGCCTGTTTTCTATACCACTCCGCTTCGTTGATTTCAGCATAGATCGTGTCAAAGACGGAAGATGTGTAGAAAGGGTCTGGTGTGGATGGGTGATCTATCGCGTGAATATCAAACATCAGTGATCAAGCAGCAACTATGAGCATCAAAAGGCAAGAAGCACTTTACCTTTCCCAGAAGCGAACGAGATCTGAAAGTCCATCCATTGGTGCTGAAAGGCTACCAACAGAGTAGACAAGTCCGTCTCAGCAAGCGCCTTTAAGCGATGGGTCTTGAGTAGTTCCCAACAGCAAGAGTGAACCACATAGCCGAAACACACTCTATCTCTCCGTCGCCCTCGACGATTCGGACGATTCCTCCGTGGTTTCCTAGGTAGACACTCCTTCATGAGGTGGAGTAGGGCTCTAAAGCAACTCAGGGGTACGTCGTCCGTGAACATCTCAGAGGCCCGGCTACAGGACACATAGCATCCACGGTGATGTGTATCGTTTATGACTGGATGCATATGTCACTCAATCAGTTCACGTAGAAAGGGTTTTCCTGTGCATCTGCCGGAGACACTAACTCAGCCGATACGTGTCTTTCCAGTTCATTTTCGTCGTGTGCGAACCGACAGCTTTCTTGAATTTACCATGTTTGCGCGGGATCATGTGGGCCAGGGCCAGGTTCTGAGAGTCGAAAGTCCAATACCCGCATATCAGGCAAAATATGTTGGCTACTCTGACCCTTAATTCGGTGTCCTCCCAGTCAGCGGTTGGGCCTGGCATAGGCTCAAACTTGAGGATTACCCCCATGTTGCCATGAGTGCCTGGAAGATGTTTGATTGTCAGAGCCAGGACGGTGAAGGCCCTTGTTGAGAAGAGGGAACTGTTCGTCTCATGGTGAAGTCAAGTAAGGGTGACGTGGAAGAGGAGAAGTGCTGGAGAAGTGTTCCGGACGGGGAACCTTTCAGTCGAGCCCAATCGGTAAGGCTGCATCGACTCTCGTCTCCATCTCCATCCCCCTCATGGCCAGAGAAGTCTAGGCCTCCAATCTTGTTCGCATGATAGTATTGACTTGAGAAGTACAATTGTTTCCGCACTTTCTATAGAAATTGAGCTGACCTTTCCTCATTTCCGGCAGTGATGTCCGCCCTACGTACTGTACTGTACCTCTTCAGCCGCCCTCGACGTCAACGTCTCCTATCCCAAGCCCAGCATCCCTACCGCCCACGCAGCAGCATTTGGACATACAAATAAGGACCTCGTGGTCAGATGACTGCAGATTATTCAGGGGTCCAAGATTTATTGGCCTCCACCAGCTTGTTCCACCCTCTCGGGACGGCACTTCACCGTACGGCCTGTGACGGATCTCATCCAGAAATGAGGATACAGGGTATCAGAGCTTCGGTTCCTCTCGACATAGAGCGGCGCGAATACTTCCAGACTACTAGTACATATAGATGGTCTTTGACCTTCCAAATAGCGTCGACGATCCCGCCTTGGACTCTCGCGATCTGCGACGATCCGCTATCGCGCTCTCGCCTGCATTTGCTCATCTCGGAATTTGAGGATCTCAACGTCCCGGTCGCGTTATCTCGCGTTATCCTGACGACAATCTCTTGCTCCTTTGCAATGAGATGCATTTATTTTGCCCAGACGTACGCGTCCCCCAAAGCCAACGGAACCACGTTGGCAGCTACCTCCGCTTAGGTGAGATTTTAAGTTTATCACTCCCGATTAATCAGCAATGGTGACAGCCTGGAGGCATTCATCGGATCCGTGTTTCATGGTTCCTGGAGCAAAATCTGAACGGTTGCCCATCGTCCCGGGGGGTCCAGCGCCCCGAGTGCCTTGCTTATGGGGAAAAATATGACGGGAGCTGAGGGATCCGATTTGAGCTGGTCTCGGTTGTGAGGCCTTCCGCCATCCGGGCCCACTTTGTGATCTCATTAGATTCACCACCTGCCAACGAGACGAACGATATGCTTTTCGGACCCATACTCTGGACTCCATAAGCCTAATATCCCAATCCCGATGAGAAACGGCCCCTTACAATAGGCTGCGATTACAATATCTAGACTTTCGGCTAGCATTCAGGGGAGATCCCGAACGTTCTCTGAATCTCAGACTCCGGTTCCCCATTGCTTATCAAGCATAGTAGGCTTTGCATAATCGATGCATACTTCGGTCAGATCAGTGTGAAAGCGACCGATTATGGCTGCCTGTTTCATTCTTTAAATCTAGAAAAGCTCCTCTTCTCCAATCTGCCTCTCGTCGCTATTCCACATGGTAGAACCAGTCCAATTCAACATGTCGATAGAAAAAGCGCCACTGGAGCCTGAGCTCCATGCAGACAACCAAGGGAGAAGCTTCCTTGAATCACAATCACAGTCGTGGTCTTCACCTTCCATATGTGCATCTGCATCAGGTCAACCTGAACGAAGAGAGACCGATCCAGCTCACGCCCATTCTATCTCTTCCACAAGCTCCACTACCGAAACCGAGGTCGAACACCACCAACCCAGAAATACCCACCGTGCATCGCTGAACCCGAACGACGAGGCCTACCTCACTAAACTTGTCAGCGCAGATCACAGCATTGCTCGAGTCAACACCCTAGCTAATATCCCCACGAACGACCCGGCACTCAATCCAGATAGCAAAGACTTCGATCTGTACAAATGGCTGCGGAAGATCTCACACTTGCTGAACGAGGGAGGAATCCAGCAAAAGGAAGCGGCCATCTACTTCGAGAACCTCCGAGTGTCAGGGACTGGATCGGCACTGCAACTTCAGCAAACTGTGTCAGACTTGATTACAGCGCCCCTGAGGCCACGTGAAACCTTCAATCTTGGTCCCAAGACCCCCAAGCAGATCCTACGGGGCTTTGATGGCGTGTTGGAGAGTGGAGAGTTGCTGCTGGTGCTGGGGCGCCCTGGGTCTGGCTGCAGTACATTTCTCAAGACGCTCTGTGGCGAGTTGAATGGACTGGACCTGGACCCCGCATCAGTGATCCACTACAGTGGTATTCCCCAGAAGACGATGATCAAGGAATTCAAGGGTGAAGTTCTCTACAACCAGGAAGGAGACAAACACTTCCCGCACCTGACCGTGGGACAGACGCTGGAGTTCGCAGCATCCGTTCGGACACCCTCAAAGCGTCTACAGGGCATGTCCCGAAAAGAGTATGCCACGATGATGACGAAGGTAGTGATGGCGGTGTTTGGCTTAAGCCACACGTACAACACCAAGGTGGGAAGCGACCACGTCCGCGGTGTATCGGGTGGTGAGCGAAAGCGTGTCAGTATTGCAGAAATGGCTGTCTCAGGAGCCCCCATCGCTGCGTGGGACAACTCGACTCGCGGTCTGGATTCAGCGACTGCGCTGAAATTTGTGCAAGCTTTACGACTGTCGGCCGATCTAGGATCGTCATTGCATGCGGTCGCTGCCTACCAAGCTAGCCAAGCGATCTATGATCTCTTCGACAAGACCGTGCTGCTCTACGAGGGACATCAAATCTACTACGGATCGGCCGCCAAGGCGAAGGCTTTCTTTGAGCGCCAGGGATGGTTCTGTCCTCCACGCCAAACGACCGGTGATTTCCTGACTTCCGTTACCAACCCGGTTGAGCGGCAGCCAATTCCTGGTATGGAGGCCCGAGTTCCCCGTACACCTCAAGAGTTCGAAACATACTGGCGTCAATCACCCGAGTATCAGGAACTTCAGAAGGAGATGGCTGCTCATCAGCAGCATGTTTCTTCCCGCTCGAATGAGAAGTTGCTGGAATTGCAGCAGCAGAAGCGTCAAGAACAAGCCAACCATACGCGGGCAGCTTCGCCATATCTTCTTAGTATTCCCATGCAGATCAAACTCAACACCATTCGAGCCTACCAGCGGGTTTGGAACGAGCGGACCTCGACAGTGACAACCGTGGTCGGAAACTGTATACTGGCTTTGATTATCGGTTCAGTTTTCTACGGCTCCCCTGTGTCTACTGCAGGGTTTTTCTCCAGGGGTGCAGTACTCTTCTATGCGGTGCTCCTGAACGCCCTCACGGCCATGACAGAAATCAACAGCCTGTACTCCCAGCGTCCCATTGTGGAAAAGCACGCGTCCTTCGCCTTCTATCACCCAGCCACGGAAGCCATTGCCGGCGTCTTGAGCGACATCCCGGTCAAATTCCTTCTCGCGGTGGTTTTCAACATTATTCTGTACTTTCTGAGTAATCTGCGCAGAGAGCCATCGCAGTTCTTCATATACTTCCTCATCAACTTCATCATTATGTTCGTGATGAGTGCTGTGTTCCGGACTATGGCTGCGATCACCAAGACTGTCTCCCAAGCCATGACCTTGGCCGGTATTCTGATTCTTGCCTTGGTCATCTACACAGGCTTCGTGGTTCCGGTGCCCAAAATGCATCCCTGGTTCGGATGGATTCACTACATCAACCCGATCTACTACGCGTTTGAAATTCTGGTTGCCAACGAGTTCCACGGACGCGAGTTTGCCTGCTCTGAATTCGTCCCCTCCTACCCGAACCTCGAAGGCGACTCTTTCGTGTGCTCGGCGACTGGGGCTGTTGCCGGTCGTCGGACTGTCAGCGGCGATGACTTCATTTGGGCTTCATACAGATACACTTACAGTCACGTCTGGCGGAACTTCGGCATCCTGATCGCATTCCTCATCGGTTTCTTGGCCATTTATTTCCTCGCCACCGAACTCAACTCCTCTGCCACCAGCACGGCCGAGGTTCTGCTGTTCCGCCGAGGACACGAGCCTGCTCACATGAAGCAGGAACAAGGGGCTAACGCTGATGAGGAATCCGGCCAACCTACCGCTACTTCAACCCAGAACCACACGCAGGACAATGTGAACGACAAGCAACAAGGTGGGGCCTTCTCTATCCCACCTCAGCGGGACATCTTCACCTGGAACAACATCGTCTACGATATCGAGATCAAGGGCGAACCGCGTCGACTGCTCGACCACGTGGCCGGTTGGGTCAAGCCAGGAACTCTGACAGCGCTGATGGGAGTCAGTGGTGCCGGCAAAACCACTCTTCTCGATGTCTTGGCTCACCGCACGACCATGGGTGTCATCACGGGCGACATGTTCGTCAGTGGTCGTTCCCTGGATTCGAGCTTCCCTCGCAAGACCGGTTACGTCCAGCAACAAGATCTGCACCTTGAGACCGCGACGGTCCGCGAGAGCTTAAGATTCAGTGCTATGCTCCGACAGCCGGACTCGGTCCCGATCGAGGAGAAATATGCTTACGTCGAAGAGGTCATCAAGATGCTGAACATGGAGGAATTCGCTGAAGCTGTTGTGGGTGTGCTCGGCGAAGGTCTCAACGTCGAGCAACGCAAGCTGTTGACCATCGGAGTGGAATTGGCCGCCAAACCGAAGCTCCTGCTGTTCTTGGACGAGCCAACCAGGTAAGCATTCATCCAACCAACCCCTTCAGCTACTATCTCAAACACATCTAACCATTCATCTATAGTGGTCTGGACTCCCAGAGCTCTTGGGCTATCTGCAGCTTCCTACGCAAACTGGCCGATGCCGGCCAAGCGATTCTCTGCACGATCCACCAACCCAGCGCTATCCTATTCCAGCAATTCGACCAGTTACTGTTCCTTGCCCGCGGCGGCAAAACCGTGTACTTCGGCCCGATCGGCGAGAACTCGCGGACGCTCCTGGACTACTTCGAAGCCAACGGCGCGCCGCGGCCCTGCGACGACGAGGAGAATCCGGCCGAATACATGCTCGAGATCGTCAACGCGGTCAGCAACAGGCACGGGGAGGACTGGTTCGAGGTGTGGAAACGGAGCCCGGAAGCCGCCGCCGTGCAGGCGGAACTCCACCGGATCCACGGCGCCGCCAGTAGTACCCAGGCTGGCGGACTCTCCGAGGCCGATGCGGATCCGCGGGAGCAGGCGGAATTCGCCATGCCGTTGACGAAGCAGCTGCCGATCGTGATGCGGCGGGTGTTCGAGCAGTACTGGCGGACGCCGATGTACATCGTGGCGAAGATGATGCTGGGGATCTGCTCGGGGTTGTTCATCGGGTTCAGCTTCTTCCACGCGGACAGCTCGACGCAGGGGCTGCAGGACGCGATCTTCTCGGTGTTCATGCTGTGCGCGATCTTCTCGTCGCTGGTGCAGCAGATCATCCCGATGTTCATCATCCAGCGGTCGCTGTACGAAGTCCGGGAACGGCCCAGCAAGACGTACTCGTGGAAGGCGTTCATGGTCGCCAGCATCCTCGTCGAGATCCCCTACCAGATCGTCATGGGCGTGCTGGTGTACGCGTGCTACTACTACGCCGTCGACGGCGTGCAGGCCTCGTCGCGCCAGGGCCTGGTGCTGCTCTTCTGCATCCAGTTCTTCGTCTACGCCAGCACCTTCGCCATCCTCTGCATCGCCGCCCTGCCCGACGCCGAGACCGCCGGCGCCATCGTCACCCTCCTCTTCTCCATGGCCCTCACCTTCAACGGCGTCATGCAGTCCCCCTCCGCCCTCCCGGGCTTCTGGATCTTCATGTACCGCGTCTCCCCCTTTACCTACTGGGTCGGCGGCGTCACCGCCACCCAGCTGCACGGCCGCCCCGTCCAGTGCAGCACCACCGAGCTGTCCATCTTCAACCCCCCCGCCGGCCAGACCTGCGGCGACTACCTCGGCGACTACCTCCAGACCGCCGTCGGGTACCTGAAGAACCCCAACGCCACCGCCAGCTGCGAGTACTGCTCCATGTCCGTCGCCGACCAGTATCTGGCCGGCGTCAACATCTTCTACAGCGAGCGCTGGCGCAACTTCGGCATCTTCTGGGTCTACATCGTCGTGGATATCGCCGCGGCCGTTTTCTTGTACTATGCCTTCCGCGTCAAGAAGTGGAGCTTGGCCTCGCTGAAGAAGGGGAAGAAGGACTGAGTTCGGGTGGAGATGACTTATTCCTCCTCCTCTGTCCTTGTCTTCTCTTTTCTAATATCCCTTATATAAACTCGATTTCTTTTTCTTGGCATCTCTCCCTGCACACTATCGCCATAGACGAGCCTGTCATTTGATTTTGTTTATCCGCGATTCCCACATTGGGCGCTTAGAATTTGTTCTATATAGATCAGATCAACACTACATCTATGTAATTAGTTCCCTCTAAATTTAGATTACAATTAGACTTACCATTCTTCAATCTTTACTACTACAACGGCTAATTCACACACATAAGATAGGGACGAGGATGGATGTAAAGGACGTAATGTTTGTCTCAAAGTCCACCAACACCTCGGGCCATTCAACACGAAGATCCTCCGCTCGTCCCTTTATCAGAGGACAAAAGGTGGTTCCCTCGTTCTGAACACAAACCCGGAGGTGAAATTGACCTTGCCTTTTTTTGGTTCTTGATTTGTTTTGGAATGAGTTGTCTGGAAATACACCGTTATGTTCAAGCGGAAATGCACATACAACGATGGATGATATCATCAGAACTCCTCAAGACCAGGCGTCAAAATCCGAGGTCGACAGAGTCCTATATCACTCATCAACCAGATCTAATCACCCGTTCTATTAGAAAACCGAACGAATTATCACCGCATGATGAAACACCGAACATCGTCGTAGACGAACAGCTCGCCGTCCTCCCTTCGCAAGCTACTGCAAAGCTGTGGGAGCATCGGCTTCACCAGGCCCCGCCACCACCTCCGGCATTATTCCACTCGTCAGTGTTCTCCTCCTCGAAAGTGGGCGCATCATCATTGTCTCCAGCACCGGAGATCCAGGGTTCGGTTTCGGTTGAATTCTTATTGTCGCCATGGGCAGTGGTTTCCTCGAACGACTCTTCGGCTGGAGCCTTAGGGCAACGTCGGATGGTGTGGCCCACTGATAGAAAGAAATGTTTAGTAATTAGTAATTTGTGTAGGGAACATTAGAAGGAAAGAGACTTACTCTCTCCACAGTTGCGGCATTGAACTCGTGAGTAATCGCGCTTCTTAGTACAGTCACGACTGAAGTGACCAACTGAGTCCTAGTGTTAGGTATCGTGCTATGCATTTTTGCGTGATAGCATACCCTCATCGCAGTTACGGCAAGTGACGGTAGAGACATCACGGGGTTTGTCGCAGTCGCGCGCAATGTGGTCCTCGGATCTGTTGAATCAATATCAGGCCATTTCAGCAGAGAAGCTATGAAGTGCATCACTTACCCGCAGTTGCGACAGGTTCTGGGCTCAGGCTTCTGAGGGCAGTCCTTTGCGAAGTGTCCGACTAAGCTTGTTAGAAAGGCAAGGGAAGGAAGGTTGACTGGGTGATTTACCCTCGTTGCAACGCTTGCACTCCACACCCTCCGCTGAGCGAGGGTTAGGACATTCAGCAGCTTTGTGCTCAGGAGAACTTGCAAATGTCAGTTATCTCAATTCTGGAATCTCAGGGCCAACAACATACCCGCAGTTACGACAGGCAAACTTGTCACGACGAGGCTCAGTGCAGTCGCGGGCGCGATGACCGACGGCACTGCAATTGACGCATTTCACTTCGACACGCTCAATCTCGGCTCGTTCCTGCGTGCACGCGCGGGCAGTGTGACCCATTTCTTGAGCAGGTTAGTGGTTGTCTTATGATGGTGGAGTCAACTTACCACCACAATTTCCGCACTTGGGAACCTGACGATCGTAAGGCAAGCCAGCATCCTCGAGGCGCTCGAGATTGTCCTCGTCACTAGATGGCCAACGCTCTCTAAGGTGCACACGCTGTGGCTTGGAGCTGAAGAAGTATCCAACCACGTATGTACAGTCTAGCTTGCCTTGGAGATTGATGAAGCTGATACAACTGTTCGCTTCCCTTTCCTGTGCCGTCCAGTCAATACAGAATCGATAAATGATTAATTAGTCAAGGCCATGGGCTGTACGAACCAGCGCGACAATATAGAACTTGAGGTTTTCCTCACGCATCCTCTTCTCGATGTCGACGAAAGTGGCTTCGGGAACTGCCTTCGAAAAGATCTTGATACCCTAGTCTGGGTCAGTCTTATCCCATAACAAGCCGAATACTTAAGAATGATAAACGGGTAAAGCCTCGGTGAAACATGAGTCTTACAATGCGAAAATCCTCCAGGTCTTTCTCATCGCTGGCCTTCTGTAGAAGGTTCCAGGCGTCCTCGGGGAGCATGTCAGGGACATCATTCAAGTCGAACTTGCGATTCTCTTTGCAATCAAGGGCACGATGACCTGTTCCAAGATATTAGTTCAGTTTATTGCTAAAGGTCAGGGTTTTCTGCTTTGCCGTACCTTCCATCTTGCAGTTCTTACAAACATCAGCAGGTCTTTCAGGACACTCAGCAGCAGGATGTCCTTCCTGGTTGCAGACACGACAGGTACCCTTGAAGACACGGGGCTTAGTACATTCGGCCTTCGAGTGCCTATTCCGCGTCACGTCAGCCAGCGAAAAATAGTGTATCTTTCATCTTCTAGGCTTACCCTTCCTCGCCGCAGTTGAAGCAAGCACCCATAGACTTTTTGGGCTCAGGACACATGCGCGCGAAGTGGTCATCGGCCCCACAGCTGTGAGGTTCACAGTTAAAAATCTGGCAATATTATATAGCAGTGAGGTGAGCACTTACTTGCGGCATCTGTTATCGTCGTGTCCGTCGGCAGCAGACGCGCGGTCGTAGTCATTGCCACCATAGGGAGCAGAGTTGAAATCACCAGGCCTGGCATTTTCGTCGTTGCCGTAACCTAGCGCTACGTTAGCTGTGCATTGTAATTGACCTATGTTATATTTTTGGAGGTTTGGAAACACGCGGATCCCAAAATGTATGGGTCAGACTTAGGATTGGAAGGTCACTAACCAGTGTCACGACCGTCTTCGTTCCACTCCGCGCTATTCCAGTTGTCCATCTTTGCTATGCAACCGAGCTGTTGCTAGGGAAAAGAGAACTGTGGTGCACACATATCATCAGTCACTCGGATAATCTCAAGGAAGGACTAAGTTTGTCGAAGGTGGGTACGCGTAGAATGAGCCTCCAGTTGCCTGAAGTGAGACTGGAGACCCGCGAATAGGACCTCGCGTCTTCTGATGTGATCTGGTGTAGCTTTATTGCAAGAAAAGCATCTTGTAATAAAGTGTTGTTTCGGATCCCTTGACATTTGTGTGTAGAAAGTGAACTAACCTGTGGTGCTGGGGTGAGAATCGTTGAGGATTGGAAAGTGGAAACCAGAGTAGAAAGAACCTCGATGACAAACGGTAAGAAGAAGTAAGATGACGAAAGAGGAGGAGGGGAAAGATGTAGGGGAGAAGGGCGTTGAAAGAAAGGGAGAGAGGAGGAGAGGAGAGTGAAGAAAAGTGAAGGTGAAGAGAGCAGCAGGTAACCAGTGACAACAGTGGGAACACAGACAAACGAGCCAAATACTCCCTGCAGTTGCCATCCACCTCCCTCTCTCTTATGCTCTGGTTTGACTATCTGTTCAAGTACTTGTAAATTCAATCCTAAAATGATTACATAGGAGCTCTTGAGGCCATTCATATGATCTCTTGTAATAGACATTCTTCAACTAACTTCGTTCTTTATCCATATTTCACGACTCCGAATATCATAAGAAAAACCAAGCCATAGAACTAAAGAATAGATCAGACCTGTATCCAGGCACTTCGACGAAACAAAAGCAAAATGAAAAACGCAAAAGGTAGATTAAGGTCGGCGAAGTCAGAGATATTGAGGAAGTCCCAATGATACCAACGAGATCATCGACAAGGAGGGGGGTGGGGGAAGAAACAAAACCAAAGTATTCAGAATCATCCTCAATGAGCCGCAGTATGCTTGAGAGCCTACTTTGGGGCAGGGCGAAAGCTCATAAAGAGGTGGTTGAACTGTTCTTCGAGCTCAGTACAACGCTTGCAACCTCCATTGTCCGTAGCGGTCTTCAGTTCTTCCTTCTCGGTCTTGATCTGAAGCAACTCTGCTTTGAGGAGCTCCATCTCATCTTGCAAGTCGGCTTTAGCCACCTCAAACTGGCATTTATCAGTCATGGTGCTCATTTTCAGACTTTTCAGCTCATCCTCGCTCTTCTGGAGCTTGCTCTCCGTCTGTATCAGGGTCTGCTGCAATGACTTGTACTCATTGATGATCTTCTCAAAGAACTGCATTCCTTCTGGTAGCTCGGTGATGTCGCAAGAGGGTTTATCGATCTTTGCTACGTCGACGGTTTTCGGAGCCTTTCGATTATCACTTTCTTCAGCAGCTTGCGCCTAATCAGAATTCGAAAATATGTTAGCGCCCAAAGTGCGACTAGATAGCAGATTCCCCATGCCTACCTTCACGAATGTGTTCTCTTCCACAAACAGCTGATTGGAGGGCTCGTCTTCTGAGTCATCACTGCTGTGCTGTCAGTACTGTTGCGTTGGACCCTTCAGAAGACGGTTTCTTACTCAAATCCACAGACCGTCTTCGTCTTTTTTGCTTCAGCAAAGCTCTCCGGTGTTCCTGAGCCAGTCACAGAGCGCTTTTTGCCCTTGCTGATAGCCGAGCCTTGACTACCTTGAGCGAGCTAGAGATAAAGATATCATGTTAGAAGGGAATAGCCCGAGTGAGGTTGGAGGGCTGATAGGTACCATCTTTTTGGGTTCCTTTTCGCCGCGGCAGTAGTTCTGACAATCTTAGTAGGAGACTCTGCAAGTATAAAATGACATAGAGTATGCTTACTGAATAAGCCCCTTGGAGTGCAGCAAGACTTCGGTCAGGAAAGTGTCTCTAGCAAAGTCAAATACGTGTCAGTGACTGGAGCATAACTCCCGGATGAGAGATGATACCTGCTGAAAGACCACCCACGGCACCTCTTTCTCCTGCTTTCTGAGCTCTGCGAGGCGGGTCCTCTCGGCTGTGGTCCAAGGGCGGGCCTGTGCTTTCTTGCGAGGCTCTGGCGATTGCATGGGGGAGATTGGCACGTTCGAAGGGTAAAGAGGGGTTGTGTGGAGCTGGATAGCTCGATTGAAACAGCTTGTAACTCGGTGGGAAGAGTGGATCAGAAAGGTATAAGTCCGCCCAGCTATGTGGCAGTTATCGGGAGTCCAACGTGCGGTGGAAAGACAGACGTGAAGCAGACGGTAGGAGAGAGGGGTGAGATTGGGGCAAGAAGAATTACACCAAAGGATATTAGGCCAGCTTGTAGCATCCAGGAGTTGACGGTCCAATTGTGCACTTGGTGTGAGTGACAGCTTCAGTACCAACTCTTTGAACTAACAGGCCAACAATTGGAGCAACTCATAGAACTGTAGAGTACTTGTCTGGATCTGCCAGAGCAAGGAGTGAGAATTCCCAGTTGTTAAAAAGAAAGAAGAGAGGCAGGTAATATCTTGAGAAAGTTTGTGTATGTTCAAGGGTCAGATGAGACTGCAGGTGTAGATGTCTTCAACAGAAATCATCACAACGCAAAACGCCCCTCGCCTCCACAAAGAAAGTAAGAAATCTGCAGAGGGTGTAGGCAGTAAGGAAAGCACACAACAAGACAGAGAACTAATTGGTCGGCTGCTGGTTAATCAAAAAGTAGACACTGCCGGGTTCTAAGCATAAGGTAGAAAGTAAATTGCTTGATGGTGCTAGTGATAATAAGAACCAAACAGGCAAGGTTGGTTCAAAACCTATGCAAGTGGCCTTTAATGTAAGCCATCTTAAAGGTATTCTTCTGTTTGTCCTAGAGATCTTGAACCTGTCGAGATAATACAGAACATTACTGTTACATCACTTTCTGATTATGAGTTCATATAAGAGATTTCAAAGTTACTCTTGATATCAGGATGGTTATGGTTTCCACTCAAGGTACAAGTGAAGAAAGGTCCTGGTTGCACTTATACTGTAGATAGCTGTCATTAATAAGAATTATGATAATACCTGTTAACAGGGCTTAGGTACCACGTGCCTCCAACCACGTGCTTGCAGTGACAACGTGGTACACTAGATTTAATCAATCGCATCTTATCTTTATCTCACTTCGAAGACATCTTGTCCCCACAACATAAACAGCCGAGCTCAGATCTCACTTGAAACCAAAGTTCCTTGAAGTGATCCCGGGGGGGGTTTTTCACCCGGTGTTGAGGATCATCTTGAGCTCTTGATATTCACTTCTCACATTGACTATATCTGAGAGGGCCAGTATAACTTGTGGTAATATTGCTCACATCATTACTTCTTTGCGGTTATTGATAAGAGAAGAGCGTGTGTGTGAGCTAGAGTTTCAGAGGTTGCTCAAATAAAAATCAGACAACATTCCAATGATCGTAGCCTTACGCTCGCGAGCATGGGTTTCCTGAATCTATCAAGTCATATGGCTAAAGACCCGGCAGATGTCAGCCTAATTACATAGATGTACTACTTCTTCAAAGAAACCCAAGATAGTTTTGTTGATCTTGCAGGCAACTCAAAGCTCCAGGCAAGTCGGTTTCTGGTGCCTTTTCCAGCAGATCAGTTCAGTCTCGAAAAGATGCCACGCCATTTTCAGCGGGCCATCTTGTTCAAGTACAGATCGAGCCTTGGATCCCAAGAGCAGCCTGCGGTAATCTCTGGCAGTGACAAGCACTGGCCACACATGCAAGCATCAGGCTAGATGCCATTAGGATATGCTAGTCATTGGAATGTCACGCAAAATATTACTTGTCAGGGTGAACGATATTTCATCACATCTCCAGGTGTTTACGCCGCTCTGCGATGAGTATAGTGCAATTGAAAACCTACATCCACTGGTTCCAAGATATTCTGGATTGATAACTGAGTCTCGCTACATGTTGGTTGGCGGGTCCTGAATCGCGCATACATTCAGGCCAGTGATAAAGGGATACAAACAGACAGACGAAGATCATACACAGTACGAAACACGCCGATTTTACTTGAAGAGCCTGCCCAGCAGTCCTCCCGCAAGGTTACTCATTATGCCCCCGGAAAGCGCACTGTTGGCGACGCTGAAGCGATCGCACCGGGAGAAAGCGAGCGTGTTCGTGATGGTCAGTACTAGAGCGATAGCTGCAACAGGTTAGTAGCCAGATCGTAGAAGCTGGGAACAAGGGGCCGCAAACGTACCAACCAAGCTCAACCAGATCACACTGCTCAACTTGATGATGGCCAGAACAGCCAAGCCAACCCAGAGCGTAGGCGTAAGATACAGACTAAGCCAGAAGAACCGCTTGTCCGTGGCGGCAATTGTACGGGTGGTAGGATCCGAGGACTCGAAGACCCAGTGTGAATCGCCGCTCGCGGTGTTGACTTCGTTCCACCAGCGCAGTCCGACTAGTCGACGTCCAGCAATATTCTTGAGGTAGTAGAAGTCCGCAGAGAGGAGCAGCAGCGTTAGGATGAAAACTAGGACACTATTCGATTGAGATCAGTCAGATGAGCTCGGACAATTGGTCGCGTGGCCCATGAGGAGATATCGCCGACACCCGTGGGATCGTCTTGGGTTAAATAATGATAAAGAGAGCCAGAGTTCTCCAGTACGTACAAGTTCTTGATGAACAGAACACCAAAAAGGTACATCAACAGGGCACTGATGCGGAAGCCCAGGAAGAACAGTAGGGTGATCGGGTGGGCGCTGAGGCGCCAGTTCAAATCTCCCTGTTGCGGTTGGAGAGGTTGTTGTTCCATGTTGACTGAGGTGCAGACTCCAGAGTCAATCAGCTCTTCAGAGGTTTTCAAACGAAAGGATAATGAGGGTGGAACAACAGTCAAGCTGTTTAACACGCAACGAGAAGCAGGAATGTGCTCAATGCGTTGATGCTGCGTGTCTCCATGTCCCGGCGGTGGATACTGGCAGAATGCGGAGCCACCGCCGGCTATATGAACGGTTGTTATTCTTCCATTTAACGGATGCGAATCCTCTCGCCCGACTCTCAGCACATTACGATGGCAGAATGAAGCTAACTCAGCACTTCGCTGGGTTCCCTACTATTGCTCATGAATATGCAGCCAGGAGGCAAGGAGGGAGAAGAGGATCTCTCCACGGCGGACCGTGCATGGGTGATCCACCCTAGTGGATGAGGTCATTGGACCGATAGAGAGTTCCTGACGGCGGGAGAAGCCTTTATGCGCCGCGGCCAGCAACCCGAGGATGTCCATCGGTCCAGATTCTCCTCTTTCCTCCACCCTCTCTGTCTCTGTCGCACTCTCCACTTGCACCGGATGAATCTCAGCTGGTCAATCCACACGCCAGGATACTCAGAAGACACGATCAAGCCTCGAATCCCATCACAATGGCAGCCCGTAACACGCTCCGTCGAGCTCTTCTCTACAGTATGTCTCAAGACTATCGTACACTTATCGCGAACCCACCGGAGCTCTCCCCGCATTTTCCTACAGAGGCGTTGTCCACCCCCCCAAACCACCTACACCAGCACAGCCCACACACAACGTCCAACGGATGAGAAACTTAGATGATATAAAATAGTCCCCGGCTCCTCCCAACGCTTCATCGACAAATCCCGCACCCTAACCGCCGACTGCGTGGCCTACGACCTCGAAGACAGCGTGACTCCGCACAAGAAAGCGGAAGCCCGCTCGCTGGTGCGGAGGGCGCTGGACCAGCCCGCACCAGAGGGGATTCGCGAGCGAGCGGTCCGCATCAACTCCGTGGACAGTGGACTCGCCCTGAGCGATCTCACCGAAGTCGTCGGTTCTCCTCGCACCTGTTTTATCATCCATATAATCCCACCACAGCGCCAACTAACCGCATGCCACAGCTCCAATCCCCCAACCTTACCACGATCGTAATCCCCAAAGTCAACTCCCCCTCCGACCTAACCTTCGTCACCGACGTCATCACCCACACCCTCTCCCAGCAACAACAAACCCCCAACCGTCCGCCCATCTCCCTCCTCGCCCTCATCGAATCCGCCAAATCCCTCACCAACCTCACGCAGATCTGCGCCGCCACCCCCCTCCTCCAGGGTCTGATCTTCGCCGCCGAAGACTTCGCCTTGGACCTCAGTCTCACGCGCACCCCCGCGCTCACCGAGTTCCTGTTCGCGCGGTCGATGATCGCCACCGCGGCCCGCGCGGCGGAACTCCCCTCGACGATCGATCTGGTGTGCACCGCCTACCGATCGAGCCAGGGCGACGGGGCGTCACCCCCCGCGGTTCTGGAGGAGGAGTGTCGCGACGGGCGCCGGTTGGGCTTCAATGGGAAGCAGTGTATCCATCCGTCGCAGGTGGAGACCGCACAGCGGATCTTCGGGCCCGATCCCGAGGAAGTCCAGTGGGCGGTGCGGGTGTGTATCGCTGATGACAAGGCGGCGCAGGCCGGGCGTGGGGCCTGGACACTGGATGGGAAGATGATCGATGTGCCGGTGGCGGAGAAGGCGAGGGCTGTGGTCAAGAAGGCTGAGGCGTGTGGATTCAATGTGCGAGAGCTGAGGGAGAAGTGGAAGGGTCAGGAGCCGGAGTAAATAGTTCGGCTTGTTACGAGGGAATCAGTACGGCATCAGCTAGCATCAGTTCTCGATTACTTAGACGCATATATGCATGCTGGAAAAAAGGTATATACATGTTATAGTGTTCTTCCATATTTAGCATAGCCTACCCCGGCCGGCGTAAGGTCGGACTTGTCTGCATGGTGGGAATAATAGAAAAACGCACGCTATAATAGGTAGCTGGCTTAACGCTCTACACGGGGGGAAGTGAGAAAGGGACGATCTAAGTTAGCTCGTGCCTGTGACTTGCGCAACATGCTCGTGGCATCCGTCCTCGGGCAGGGCCCCGTTCGAGTTCGATCCCGCTTGCTGATAGTGGCTGTCGAAGCGCGTGGTGGCACAGCAACCTCCCGAGATATTATCTGAGCTATGAGCAAGGAGACTAGAGTAAAAATCGATAGAGAGGAGTAAGATATGATGAGAAGGTTGCGTGTGCCATCTCAAGAAAGGAGACACAGGGCTGGCAGAAGATGTATGGATTATGACTTCGGTTCCAAATCCTCGCGTTTCAACAACTGAATCTTGCCCATCGTTAGCACAGGCGGGGTGGTATCGACGTCAGATTTTGCCTCGGCACTCTCTTCGAGGCTCTTGGCCAGACTCTTGTCATAACTCGTTGGGTCAATGCCTAAGATTCCCCCGACATATCCACCTCTTTCGCCTGGGACGCTGAACTCGCGGAAGAGATACTTCCATTCGTTCAACCAGGCCTTGACGGCCTTGCCGATCTTGTCCTTGCCGTTCTTGGAATGATGGCCGGTGCCAGTGATGGCATAGACCACTCTCCGGCCCTCACGAGCATGCTTCAACAAAATCTTCTCTAGGTATTCAATAGCCTCTTCTGGATGCAGCCCATGCAGATCGACATATAACTCCTCTGATGAATCCTCTAGGCCAGCATGAGATAGATGTTTGTTCCGTTCTTCATATAATTGCCGGGCTGCTTCGCGATGGCACTTCCTCATTGCTTCGTTCTCAGCTTGGCCCCGCAAAGAAAGTGCCTTGGCTGCCCTGGCATCATTCCGGTTCCAGGCTTGGGCGGCACTTCAACAATGGATTAGCTTTCATAAGCCAACTTCACAATTGCGGTAGACTTACCCTTGAAGGAACTTGTTTCTCACCGTACCATGGCCTATTGCCTTCGTCCGATACTTGATATACTGTTCGTTGGCACGGGCCCCTGTCTCGAGCCAAGGGATATTCTGTGGCGCTGGAATAGACTGGGCAGCGGCGCTGAACTCTCGGCCTCTGGCTGTGTCCTTGCCATTCTTGGACGTGGATTTTCCTTTTCCTGGGACTGGGGATGGTGACATGCGAACAACATCTGCTAGGGAAGCGGGAAGATTCTCCTTGCTTGGATTGTTCTCACGATTGTGCGCGCCTCGTTTTCCATGATGCTTCTTTCCACTGTTCCTCGCGCTCATAGCAGCCAGGGTAGGGAATGCGTCCGGATCATCCACCGACAGAGCAGCCGGATTCAAGTCCCTATGCTGATGTCGGCTCCCTGGTCGAGAATGGGGGCGAGAAAGATTTGTCATGCTGCCGTTTCGTTTCCCCATAACATACTGCATAGCCTGCGGCGAATGCTTCCCACCAGAGAGGCCCGATAGGTGGCCGGGATACTTTCCAATGTATTGGCCACCCCACTGGTCTCCCACCCCAGACTGGAGAGGAGGGAAAGCATCTGAAACATTCTCTATATGGAATTGCGGACCGGTCGGGATTGTCTGACTTCCGTCTGACAAGCTCATGTTTGCAACCAGGGCTGACGGATCATGAGAAAACGGGCAACCGTCACCGGCAAGGCAATTGCCCATCACCCAATATCTATGTTTCGTCAGTCTGAGGAGGTTTCTGGATCGCGCCTGCGATAGTTTCAACATACTTGCAAAGGTGATTGGTGAGGTCGTGGCTAAACCGACAGTCCGCACGAAGACATTGTCCGGTGGACAGCCAGTATTTGCAGACCACCGGACTGCGACTCTGCAGCGACGGACTGGCAGCTTTGGGCTGCTCCATGGACATCGATTTTCCCACCACAACATGGCTATCATCCGATTGATTCAGCAAAGCGTCTCCGTCTGTGAATTGTGAAAGGGATGCGATTGTGGCGCCAAGATCGTAGCTATTCGCTTCCAGTGCTGCTTCAATCTCATCATTTGACCGTTTGTCTCCGAGAACAGTGCGCAGAATGTCATGCGGACTCATATCGGGAACGAACTCTGGAGCCGTCGCACTCAATGCTGCTGTGAGACTCGGCGTCCCTAAGGATGATGCGACACTGTTGGCATCATCCGCGACCAACCAATCGACATTGCTATCACTGCCAAAATCTCCGTAGAAGTCTGACACATGACTCTGGTCGGAAAACTCGTATGCATTCAAGTTCGGAGAGTGGGGTATAGGTTGAGCCAAAGCGAGCCGAGGTGACGGGCGCGGGGAGGTGAAGGGTGATACTGTTGAGGAAAGCGGGGGTCGCGGATACCCCCCTCGGGAGCTCTGAAGCCAGGAAGTGCTTCCAGGACTGGTGCCTAGGTTGGAATGAGGCGATAAGGGCGTGGCTGAGCGGGCCATCTGCCAGGGAGCGGGGGACGAGCGACGGATGACTGTATGGCGAGGAGGAGGTGGAGAGGCGTTGGGCAAAGTGCGATTTCGATGGCGCCAAAGAACGTCCAGCACGGCATTCTCGAGAGCTGGGCCAGAAAACGAGGTCTTTTCTCGAATAAAGTCTTCGACTTTCTCGGCCTGATCTTCCTCATCAAGAGCTTCATCCTGGAGAATCTGCAAGCACTCCTCCAAAAGTTCTTCTGAAATCATGGTGAAAGAAGGTGTTGTGGCTGGCTAGTGCAGCTAGAAAGCAATGGAAACACGGTGGGAAGGAGAGATGTGGGGTAACCGTTGGTTGCGAGGCTCGGGCAGTTGAACAGAGGGCATGGGATTTTGGAAGGAAAGCTGCGCGTTTCACAGAACAGTATACATTATTGAGTTGAATCCCAGACGATTTCTTTGTTGGTTATATGAGTGACTATGAGACAGAAAGAGGTTAGCACATTAGATGGGAGACAGGACAACAAGCTTGCAGTTCCACGGGTGATTACATTGCATCTGCGCTCACCATATGATCAACAACGACACGAAAGACGGAAACAATAAAGAGGCATAAGGAATGAAAGAAAGAGAGGGTCGACCACACGAAAGCTTGTTCGCGGGAGTAAGAAAGGGTGAATGAGAAGAGGGGTCGGGCGAAGAGGGGAGGAGGTAATGAATCAAGAGAGGAGAGAGAGAGGAGAGGAGAGGAATTGGGGGGAAGACTGACGGGGGGGATTGATTGGGATTGAGATGGGGAGTGATTAATCCCGCCAGTAGAGTACCCGTAGGTACTTGGAACCACTGAATAGCCCCTAAGGTACAACAGGTACCTACTGTGTACCTCCTAGGAACCGTGGCCACCTCCCCCTTATTAGTATGGCTTCGATGGTTTCCTCAGTCACCTAGACCAGCTAGATCAGCCTGTATGCTCTTGATTCTGGCCATGACAAACATTATTGGATTGGTCTTTGGCTGTCAG
This sequence comes from Aspergillus japonicus CBS 114.51, assembly GCF_003184785.1. NCBI lineage: Eukaryota > Fungi > Ascomycota > Eurotiomycetes > Eurotiales > Aspergillaceae > Aspergillus > Aspergillus japonicus. The sequence goes on along the minus strand of NW_020291639.1, from coordinate 882,197 downwards.
GCTGTCATGTCAGGCTGTAAATGATTTGCCCCCTCGGCCCCTTTTTCGCCCTCCTGGTCATCTTGCTGGTCTGATTGCTGAAGGAACCGACGGCTTATCCGGGGAGAGGGGGAGTTTCTAGACTGATCACATAACTACAGACTGAGTAACTTACATACATACAGCAACAGATCTGCCGATGTGTTCTAGGCAACACAACCTCACCATCCTTTCGAAGAAGCTAGTGGAGTGTATACATTTGTTCCTGTCCTGGTGTACTTAATACTGAGTACAGTACATCGATCAAGGTCAAGAAGATGATATTATATTCGCAATGCCTGCCATTGAGAGGACAATAGTATGGTTGATTGTCTGGTATCCATCATACCCGTATTGTGGTATGGTAAAATTCCGGAACACCCGCTCAGACCCCGTTCCTGCCTTAGTCAGAAGTTGATGATGTCGAACTCTCTCCAGGCAACCAGCTAAAAAGCACAAGAGAGCTTCAACCGTTCTTCGGACCCTGCACCCTACGGTTGCCCTCAATAATTGATCATTCCGAAAAGGGAGAAAAGCTTCGTTAAGAGGTAGGGACTTTGCACTATTTACTGGGCAGCTCCTTCCTCTCTTCTCAACTTGAATTCTCCTTTGACCCCGTTGCTGCTTCTTCGTTCCGTCCGACTGCACTTGCACACCTCATCATCGCATCACCCGTGGACGAACCCTTCCGCTTATCCCCGCCCATGTCCGATTTCTAGTTGAGGGCTTGAAAACGCCCTCCTTTCGAGAAACAATTGGGAATTGAGGTACTAGGAACTCCATTGGGTACAACACGTGCTGCGACCGATATCAAAAAAAGTTCCCTGAGACGATATCAAATTCCCTCGGATTGCGCCCGTTTCGTCATTCTTCCTTTTCAGGCTCCCGCTCCACTTTCGGCTGTCGATCCTGTGGCCTTCACTCGGGGTAACTAATCGATCTCCATACTCCAACTCTCCCCCGACTCGCTCACATTGCCCATATCCCAAAAATGCCTGCGGATTATACATCCACAGCGCGGGCTCTCTCTGTCTCCCCGACATCGCCAGAAGCTTTTTCTCCGTCGGACGAAGATATCTTCCCGCCATGGAGTCAACGAGCTTCCGCCCAGCGAAATTCACCAGGCACCGCTGGCCGGAAACCCACAACCTTCCGTGAGCAGGCCATCGACCGAGCGACTCAAATGTCGCGGCGCATTAGAACAGCATGGCGGAAGATGACTTTCTGGCAAAGAGTCGGCGCTGTAGGTGCTTTTATCTTGGCTAACATGCTGGGACTGGCATTCCTGTTCTTTACCGGAAAGGTGTTCATTTGGATCCGGCCCGTGGCAGCACAGTGGGAGAAGTCCCGTTTGGCCTTCTTCATCCTTTGGCTATGTGTCTTTTTCGTTTCTTTTCCTCCATTGGTAGGATGGTCGACGTTCGGAACAGTCTCCGGCTATCTTTTTGGCGTATGGAAAGGGTGAGTTGGGCATCATTCGTCTACGATGCTTCATGGGTCTGACATTTCCACTAGATGGCTCCTCTACGCCTCTGCAACCGTGCTCGGCTCGACGGTCTCATTCATCGTCTCTCGCACGGTTCTGTCTAAGTTTGTGCATCGGCTGATTGAGCGCGACAAACGATTTGCAGCCCTCTCGTTGACGTTAAAGTACGATGGCCTAAAGCTGCTGTGCATGATCCGCCTGTGCCCACTTCCCTACTCCGTATGTAATGGAGCCGTATCGACTTTTCCGACCGTTCATCCGTTGATGTATGGACTCGCCACGGCAATTGTCTCCCCGAAGCTACTAGTGCCCGCCTTTATCGGCAGCAGGCTTCGAATTCTTTCCGAAAACAATGAAAAGATGAGCGCTGGCTCGAAGGCGGTCAACATCTGCAGTATAATCTTCACAATTGCTATCGGAGTCTTCACCGGACTGTATATATACAAAAGGTACTGCATGCGATCCAACTTGCCACCGCATCCCCGCTAATGTGATATGCTAGAACTCTGGCTCGAGCCAAGGAATTGGAGGCCAAAGAACGTGAGGACATTCGACGGACTTTGCAGGCGGACCATGCCGCTCATCGCTCGCATCAGGCCTTTTCGGAGGACCCGGACGTCGATAGGGCCGCGCGAACTCTTGCCCGCGATGAGGAGGAACAGATCGGGTTCACGGACTTGGATGATGATCACGTGGAATTGGCTATCGATGACGAGAGCGGAAGCGAGACCTTGAGCGGCCACGGCAAGTCGTCGCGCTATCGGGACGAATTCACTGACAATGACTCGGATGCCTTCAGGGATGAAGACGGTGCGCACGAGGAGACATATACCTTGCATACCCATGTGCGCCGAGACTGAAGCTTCTAGGACCGTCGGATTCCGGCAAAGACCACACTGCATATACATCAGACCCTTGTTCTTGATTAGAATTTTCTCCTACGAGTGATGCCTTGTATCCTATAAAGAGAGAGTGATGATTATGACGCTTCAAGAATCCTGTTTTCCTGGTTTGGAGACTGGTTCTACTGCGAAGAATGGGAAATTCTTCATCGAGGGCGACGCTTAGGCAGCACCCTGGTGGCTTTCTGCCTTTCTTGTAATTCATCTGTTGAGTAAAATCAAATTGGCAGTGGCCTAATCACGGCAGTCGTAAGCACTCATGTAAACATACCTATATCATATCTATCGTAGTTATTATGTAGTGTATGGCCTGCGTAGGGGAAGATCGGGCGAGAGAGCGGACTGGCGGGGATCCGGGCGAACATGCCGCCGATCCAGAAATGCATCTCCATCTGTCGTTTATCGCCGCTTCCTCTTCATTTCCGCTCTCCGCATACTCTCACTTTCCCCCCCCCTTGATTCGGTCCCCCCTCTCATAGGCGAGAGAGGCAGAAAAAGAGAGGATCTTGCTGTGGCTTAGAAGTGCGATCTTCCAAGGTTGGTATACCACTGATTTTGCCTCTTCAATGCTTGCATCAGTGGGGGAACTGGGGCATCATGGGCTTGGCTGATAAGGATCTTCCAATCGAGTACCCTCTTAGCCTGATATAAATGGTGTCGATCAAGGGTAAGTCAACTACTCTTCTATGTATAGATATCTCTGGCCTCTGGCATTGTGTGTCAATTCCTGAGGTGACTTTCTAACTCGCCTTTGAAGGAAACCTTATACATCCTCAAGCCAAGCCGTGCGCTTCCCGAAGTCAGGGATTTCTCATAGTCAAATAACCTAGCATGGTTCGATAGAGGAACATACAGCTAGTATGAGAACCGCTGCCTCTCTGGCTCCTCAGGGCCCTAATGGGAACGTCTCCCATACCAGCCCGTTGAATCCATATTTGCCTACGAGCCTTGGTATTATGGCCAGTAGCGGGGGACAATTTTCAATGTTCTCGGCTCGGCATGTCTTTCCTGAAAGCAGTCAGCCGGCGCGGCTTCCTGCAATGATCCAGCCTACCAAAGTGTATGCCACTGGGCTTGTAAATACGAATGGTGCCATGGCCTCGACCGCGACACCGACCTTGAATGGCAGCGCAATGCAGCCTTCTGCTTTGGAAAGCACGAATCCTTCGCAAAGGTTGAACGGACAATTTGCGGTTGCTGCTACGACTCCCACTGCCAACATTGCATCCACAATACATGCACCCAATGGTACGACTGTACCGCGCGATCATCTCAATGGCTCGATAAGTGGCTCATACTCTTGCCTCTCATCCGGCTCTAGCCAATTAAGATCTGACTCCCCGTCCACCACATTGACCGGCGCTCTGTCCTCGGGTTCTGCTTCGATTTCAACCGAGCCCAAGGACCGTCCGCATCGCATACCGATTCCCATGAAGTATCGCCCGCGATCGTCGATTCCGCCGAGAATGCCTGCGGTTGTATATGCTCAACAGTGCGTTGAAGCGGCGTATGCCTCTCGACTCAACCCCTACGCCCTGCACAAGAAGGAGCAGGATGCGCTCCAGGACCATTTGTGTCATCTTCAAGTCACTGTGTATCTGAACATCCGAAATGGGATTTTACGCTTGTGGACGCGAAACCCAATGGTGAGCGTTACCAAAGAGGAAGCACTAGGATGTACGAAAGACTATCGCTGGGTGAACCTTGCCTCATTCGCTTATGAATGGCTCATCAGGAATGGATATATCAATTTCGGGTGTGCGGAGATCCCCGCCGCCCTGGTAAACCCCAGGAAGGGTCGTCGGAAGGATGGCCCGGTAATCGTGGTCATTGGCGCAGGTGTGGCAGGCTTGAGCTGTGCGCGACAATTGGAGGGACTGTTCCGCCATTACCATGATGCCGACTCGTCTCCACGGGTGGTGGTCCTGGAAGGGAGACGAAGGATTGGCGGTCGTATTTACTCGCATCCGCTACGCAGCCTGCAGTCCTCGAAATTGGCTCCAGGTCTGGTGCCGAAAGCCGAGATGGGCGCGCAGATCATCGTGGGGTTTGAGCATGGCAATCCGTTGGATCAGATCGTTCGCGGCCAACTAGCTCTCCCCTATCATCTGCTACGTGATATTTCAACGATCTACGATGTTGATGGCTCTGCGGTAGACGAAGCCCGAGACGCAACAGCTGAGATGCTTTATAACGATGTTCTGGATCGTTCGGGGTTCTATCGTCACAAATCCGTGATAGTCCCGACGGCGGAAGGCGAACGAGACTTGATTGATAATGGTCGTGACATCGTGACTAACGATGGCCTGACTGTCCGACAATACGAAGAGGCCAGGGCTGCCGGTACGATTGGGCTCCTGTTTCCTGCCAAAAAGGTCCGTAGAGGTGTGGGTCACAAGACAGCAGAAATCAAACCAGTCGGTGCTCCTTCAGCAAACGCGGACAGCAACGAAGAGAACCCGACCAAGCTCGCTTGTCAGACAATGGGCTGGAGTCTGAAACCTGGAGTCTCAGACACTGAGAAAATTGATTTAGATCCCATAGCCAAGGCCTCTCGGAATCAAACTCTGGGGGCCGTCTTAGATGAGGGTGTCCGGCAATACCAGCACATGCTGCCGCTGACACCGAAGGACATGCGACTGATGAACTGGCATATGGCCAATCTAGAATACGCAAATGCAGCCAACGTCGGCAAGCTCAGTCTCTCAGGTTGGGACCAGGATATGGGCAATGAGTTCGAAGGGGAGCACTCGCAGGTCATCGGCGGATACCAGCAGCTTCCGTTTGGGCTGTGGTCATTGCCCACCAAGCTTGACGTACGTCCAAACAAAGTCGTTTGCAGGGTCTCTTATGATCAGACTGGCCGCGGCAAACAAAAAGCCCTTATCCAGTGTGAAGACGGTGAGAGCTTCGTGGCGGACAAAGTCGTTTTCACAGGCTCCCTGGGCGTTCTCAAGCATCGAAGCATCCAATTCTCCCCTCCTCTTCCTGAATGGAAACTGGGGGCAATCGATCGGCTAGGTTTTGGAGTCATGAACAAGGTGATTCTTGTATTCGACCAACCATTCTGGGACACGGAACGTGACATGTTTGGCCTGTTGCGCGAGCCCCAGAACCGCAACAGCATGAGACAAGAAGACTATTCCGCCAATCGAGGTCGGTTCTACCTCTTCTGGAACTGCATGCGAACGACCGGTCTGCCTGTGCTCATAGCCCTGATGGCCGGTGACGCCGCCCACCAAGCCGAATGCACGCCCGACGCCGAGATCATCGCCGAAGTGACTAGCCAGCTCCGCAACGTGTTCAAGCATGTTGCTGTCCCCGACCCTCTGGAGACGATCGTCACCCGCTGGGCCAGTGACAAGTTTACTCGCGGAAGCTATTCCTTCGTCGCCGCCCACTCCCTTCCCGGCGACTACGACCTGATGGCCCAGTCAATCGGCAACCTGCACTTTGCCGGTGAAGCCACCTGTGGCACCCACCCTGCCACCGTGCACGGCGCCTACCTGTCAGGCCTCCGCGCAGCCTCCGAAATCATCGACCACACCCTCGGACCCATCGAGATCCCTACCCCTCTTGTGCCAGAAAAGGGTGCCAAGGTCGTCCCACCGGGTGACATCCTTCACGCTCCGTCAACAACAACACCCACAACCGCAACCACCGGCCAAAAACGCAAACAACAGCATCATCCCTCATCCGCCACTACCTCCTCCATCCACCCACTCCTCCCCAACCCACAACCCACCGACCCCAACGACCCGAACCCCTCCCCCGAGTCCCTCCGCCGCGCCGCCTACGACAAGGCAATGTGGGCGGCCATCACTGCGGAAATCGGGGCGCCCTTGCCTCGTCCCGCCCGCGCCGTCCTCAACCCATTCCTCCTGTATCAGAAGGACGTCTGGACCCGGTGCCGCGCCCAGTGCGACGAGGCCCGGCGCGCGGCCACCAACGACCCCACCGCCAAAGCGGCCCGCGACGAGATCCGCCAGGCGCTCGGCCAGATGTGGCGCCAGGCCGACCCGGCCGAGAAGCGGCCCTACCTCGAGCGGATCGAGGCCAACCGGCAGGCCAACGCGGCGGTCGTGGAGCAGTGGCGTCGGGAGGTCGCCGAGTGGGAGAAACGCGCCCTGCAGGTTCGGGAGCGGTGGTGTCGGGAGCGTCCGTTCGACGGGTGGATGGAGGAGCAAGAGTTGGGTCTTCGTTTGGGGGATGCTGCTGCCGGTGGTGTTTCGAACGGTACTGGTGGTGTCGGTGGTGGTGCCGCCAGTGGTGATGTGCTTGCTGGGGTTGTGCATAATGGCACCAGCAACAGCAGCACCAGCATGGTCAACGGCACTTCTGTATCGAGTGCCGGGAACGCTCCTACATCTATACAAGCTATGGCTCCTCCTTCTGCTCAGCAGCAGCAGCCACAGCAGCCACAGCAGCAAGTGAACGGCTCGACTCATTCCTAAGCGACGAAAAGCAGTAGAATTCAGCATTATACTCTTATTGCAAGACAATTTCAAGAAGTTCATGACTTTCTATTCTAATTCTATCCTTGTTGTAATAATGTATTTCACAGTCAGAAGTCCCAGTCATCGTTCAAACTCAGGGAAGAGAAACGCGACCAGCCCTCCTGCTGTGTGCGTGTGTGTGTATCACGTTGTATATCACAAACATGAGACCAGATCATAAAACAAATAAAAACGCTAAAGTCTAAGATATAAACCCGTAACAGAATCGGAACAAAGCGAAATTCCTGACGGAAAACGAGACAAAGGGGTATCATCCTCTGTGTGTATGATGCACAAACAGAATGACAAATGGGGGGTTGGGTGTCTAGTCTAGGAATGGAAACCTGATCTATGCGAGGGAAGGGCATTGAGAAGGGTTGTAGAGGGCGGTAGGTAGGAAAGGATTTGACGACATCGCTTAGAGGAGAGGGTTGGACTTGTACTCGGCGGTAGAACCCTCGGAGTCTTTCTTGACCTCGCCGTTGACCTCCTGGGTGGGCTTGACGGTGGACTTCTCGACGCTGGTGACGGGCTCCTCGTCGTTGGACTCCTTCTCGGCGATGTACTTCTCGGCTTCGAGGGCAGCAATGCAGCCGGATCCTAAAAGAGTAAAAGGTCAGCAAGGGTTTGGAGTTTGGGTGAGGAAGGAAAACATACCGGCACTGGTGATGGCCTGACGGTAGCGCTTGTCCTGAACGTCACCGCAGGCGAAGACACCCTCGACGCTGGTGTAGCTGGTACCGGGCTGGGTGATGATGTATCCATCCTCATCGAGGTTGATCTGGCCCTTGACCAGGGCGGTGGCGGGGTCGTGGCCAACAGCGTAGAAGAGGCCATTGGCATCGACGACCTCCTCCTCGCCGGAGACGACGTTCTTGACGCGCAGGTGAGTCATCAAGCCCATGGGCTTCTCCTCGCCGAGGACCTCGGTGGCGACGGTGTTGAACCGGACGGTGACCTTGGGGTGGGCCAGGAGACGCTGAGCCATGGTCTTGCTGGCACGAAGCTTGTCCTTGCGGACGAGGACGGTCACGCTGCTGCCGTACTTGGCAAGGAACATGGCCTCCTCGGCGGCGGAGTCACCACCACCGATGACGAAGAGGGGCTTGTTGCGGAAGATGGGGACGGCACCGTCGCAGACGGCGCAGGCCGAGATACCGTTCTGCCAGTACTTCTCCTCGCCGGGGAGGTCGAGACGGCGGGCGTTGGCACCGGTGGCGATGATGACAGCATCGGCAGTGTGAGCGGGCTCGTTGTCGGGACCGTCGTTCCACTCAGTCCAGAGCTTGAAGGGGCGCTGGGAAAAGTCGACCTTGGAGATGGTCTCGGTGATCACTTCGGTGCCGAAGCGGATGGACTGCTTGCGCATGTTCTCCATGAGTTCACCGCCGCCGATTCCATCGGGGAAACCGGGGAAGTTCTCAATGTCGGTAGTGGTAGTGAGCTGACCGCCAGCGGCGGTGCCGTTGGCCAGCATACCCTCATAGAGGACGGGCTTGAGTTCGGCACGGGAGAGGTAGATGGCAGCGGTGTGCGCAGCGGGGCCGGAGCCGATAACTAATGGGCAGAAATGGTTAAGACCCGCTTCAGGCAACCCAATTGAGGCGAGAATACTTACTGACGACGTTAGTGTGAACCATTCTGGAGGATGAAGGAGGATTGGCGCGCAGTGGCGTCGAAAGGGGATTCGGGAAAGCGGAAGTAGCAGGTGAGGATTTTTGATGGAGCGAAGAAGTGGCCGCTGCAGTCAATCCGAGAGATGCACGCAGGGAGGAGAAGGGAAACCGACGAAAGGCGGAGGAGAACAGATTGGCGGTGTTATGGGAGAGAGAGGGGGAAAGTTGGAAGTAAGTAGCTGAGTTGGTGGTGGGGGGAAGAAGAATGAATTAATAGTTGATGGGAGAAGTCGAACGGAGGGGCAGCGAATCCACCAGAAAGTCGGGCTGGCCGGGGCGAGATTAGCTAAGAGGGCAGCAACAACACCACCCGATGAAATTAGATGAAATTATCCCCTTGGATCCAGACTTGGACAATTATGAATAAGGCGGTTAAAGTCTTTTTAGTCAGATAAATAAATGCTCAGGAATGAATAACGCAGCGAATGGGACTCTCACAAATCACCTGCGGCGAGGCCCTGGTCACGTGCCCGGCTTACCAAGCGGCGGCCGGCCGAGACCGCCATTGATTATCGATCAGATTAGCTCATTATCTACAGAGTTAAGTCAACCAACATAAGTCAACAGATCGTTCATTCATCAATCATATCATCGAGTACATTACAGTACATGTCACTATCGTCAATCATCTCCCCTCCCCCCTTCCCCCCTCACTTTGATCGTCCGAACCACTTTTTTCGCTTCGAAGGAGTGGTCTCCTCCTTCTCGCCCTCTTCCTCCCCCTCCATATCGTCCACACTCGCACCCACTAACCCGGCTGGGGCCATCCTACTACTACCCTCGCCCACTCCCCCACCATATACCTCTCGAGGATTTTCATAGGCACCCTCGTCCTCGTCATCTTCCTCGTCGCTCATCCCATCATCATCGTCATCCTCAACCTCCGTGTCCTCCGCTGGCAGCCTTTCTCTCTTGGCGCCCCGGACTCCCAGCCATTTCTTCCACCCCTTGGCGACCGGGGCGGCTGGTAGGTCAAAGTCCATCCCTTCGTATCGGAGCGCGGGAACCAGCAGCTTGTATGGCGTCGTGATACCGGCTGGATCCTTGGGGTTGAGCTCGAGATTGAGCGTAATAGCTAGGCCTTCCTCCATATTGCTCGATGCGTCTAGCCCTCCGCCCGCACGGTTGCCCATCCTTTGGCTAGCATTCGTGGGGCGACGTTGTAAGAATCCAGGCTGGAAGGCATCCCCTGTTTCAGCCGAAGTGAAGGGCCCATCCATGCTCATCCGTCGTCCGATTGGGGCATCGCCCAGGTTAAATCCCTTCGTAGGCGGCGGGCCACGGCCAGAAAGCCGGCGGAATAGGCCTCCGCTGGGAGGCTTATCCCCACGGGTCAGTGATAGCGTCCTTTTCAATTTACGCGGGCGAGCCTCCTCCATGCCGGGCCTCGAAGCAAATCGCGGTGTGCCTGGGGGCGTAGAACCTAGGAGTACGTTAGCAAAACGCTCCGTATAACTCGCACGGGCTGCTTGTGGGCGGACCGACCTGGTTGGTATTGGCGGATGGAACACCAATTGCGTCGAGGTAGCAGTCTCTTATTGTTGCGAGGCTTGTTGTTCACATCGTGAGTGAAAAGAGAGACCATGTCTTCGTCGGTATTGGTATCCATGTGATGCACCCGGTTGCGCTTGTTCAGCATGTCGGAAATCATCTCCGTCTCAGGCAGGTCCGCAATAGCGGAGGAGATGACATTGGCCATGTAACGGTAATCTTTGTCTCTGGGGAGGTTCAGTTTCGGATTCGAATAGAATTGGCCGACGGCGGCCAGATGGACATCGCCGCTAGGAAGAAAACCAGTCAGCTGCGGTTTGTAGTATACGGGACTCGGATTCACCTTAAAATAGTGACTCGGACTGATTTTTCGGCGGCCAAGTCCTGAAGGTCCTCGATCAGATACGTCCGCTCTGACTTGTGGTGCTTGGCCGTCCAGTGGTCATCAAAGATCTCTACTTTGCCGCCATTCTTGTTGACCAAGCCGCCGAAAAGTCCGGCTTTACCCAGAGACTTGCGGCTATTGAGAATGTTCTTGACCATTGCCTTCGAAACTGTTAGCAAGACTGTGCGCTGGGAGTTTTGGATCTATCACATACCACTCTTGGGTATGCTATTGGGATACCCAGAGAGACGATCAGGTGCTTGGTCTCACCCCTCGTTATCTCGCGGTGACATCGGTCCCAGATCAGATCACACGTCTGTTCACTGAGAATTTCATCCGTCTGTAGCACCACACGGGTCAGTAGGCGCGACCTGATTCTGGTATTCCCTCGACTTACCATTCGCTCCGTACGGCAATCTAATCCAAGGAAAGACACTCCGTCACCCAAAGACATGAATAGATGCCGACTCTTTTGGTTGATATATGGACCTGGTTGAGCTCCAAGAAGCCAGCTCGGCTCCTCAGCCTCGGTCTCTTCAGGAACACTGTGATGTTGGAACAAGAGGTAGTACTTGAACGCGATGTTGCCCAGTCCCGAGATGACAGCACAGTTCATGAACTCCTCGGGGTAGGACCCAAATCCTTCGATAATCTCATGATCGTTCCACATGTTCACCATGGGAATCTGGGAGCCGGCCAAGGAAAAGAGCCCTTGCGAGAACCACGCTGAGTAGTTCCCAAGATAAAAATCCTCTAGCTCGGCTCGAAACTCGGCTGTAAACGAAGCGTCATACTTCTCGCCCAAGCTCTTGATCTTTACCCATTCCTGGAAATGGGCTGTTTCTGCTATGACCTTGTCATTAAAGATCTGATCACCTCCACCAATCATGACGTGGAAGGGCTGGGTCTGGTGCTCAGTCAATATGTCACGCCACAAAGGATCAGGCCCGCACAATTTGTTGGGATTGACAGCTGCGCTAAAACCGTTGCCCGTATGGAACACGATGTTCATTGACTGTCCACGTGCGGGGACCCAGAAACCTATGGCAGGTCCCTGATTCAGCCTATAAGCGATCCGCTGTTGGGTAGGGCCTAGTTCGACCTCGATGTTGAACCTCCAGAACGTCACATCTCGTCCTGGGTCCGCGTAGAGGCGAGCTCCAGTGACCTCGGTGTAGCTTCCAGCGACTTCTCCGTCCATGGGGTGGAGTCGATTGGCGGGAACAGGTTGCTTGACACCCTCACTGCTGTAGTCGACCATGCTTGGGGACATCTCAAATAGGCCATCGTCATTCTCGATTACTGAAAGGTCTGTCTCTTCCTCAATATGGTCCACTGGTTTGATATATAGAGCCCGCCCGTCTCGCCCCAGCTTCATCAAGCCTGCCGTAGGGTCAACGTACTCGGGTGCAAGGCGAGCTTCTTCACCATCGACCTGAACTGGTGGAGGGGGGAGAAGATCCATTGGTTGTGGGAACAATCGTAGGGTCGGAGATGGCTCATAAGACGAGCGCGAATCTTGGGTCACAATGAGGATGCTACCTCTCCATGTCTCCTTGTTGAATGGCCCATTGGGCCCGTCAATGCGGACTCGCCTTAATCCGCCATACCGGAGTAGAGGCCCGCACTTCAGGAATATCGGCGGCTGAAAGCGTTTGCTACCTAAGCGACAATGCTTATCAGTACTGGAACTTTCCTTGGATCCCCACCGAAGAGCCTACCTGCTGATTTTTGAGTTGGTGTTCTTTGCGGAAAGTCGCTGGGGAGAGCCCTGCCGCGTCGACGATTATTACCCGTTGCGCCCTCCCACCACGCCTTGCCTCGATCGGCATCAAGTCGCTGGAAGTCAAAGTCGGAAGCTCCCAATCGAGCAACTTGTGCGGTCTTCCACTCCGATAGTGGAGGAGGTGTGGGCGGTGGCACATTAAATGAGACCTTGGGTTTCGACGGCGCACTCGTTTCTGTGCCGAAAGTCTCCCGGCTCAAATCGGCGCTCATGTCAGCACCCAATGGAATAGACAGCTCCGGAGCAACTCCGGCAAGGTTGTTTGCAGTACTTGGTGGAAACATTGTCTTTGGTTGCGAAGGACCTGCGTCTGGACCAGCTTGTGGCAATGGTCTACCTTTTTGAGCCACGAACTCATGCTGTGCTTGCGGCCCCGGCTTCGGCTTACTGGTTTCCATTTGACCAGTCCCATTTTTTCTGCCGTAGGGCGCCATCTTATCCTGTTCTGGAGGAGTTGAATCAAAGGCAGCGGAGGCATGAGCTCGCGGATCCTGGTGACTGCCTGTGTTCATCGCTCGTGGACCCATAGGTCCTGCAGGTCTGTGACTTACAGTAACCGTTCGTCGGGGGGCGGTGCCTCTGTTCATTACCGCCGCGCTCGATTGTCTAGCGCTTGCATAGGGGCCCTCGTCGGCCGCGTATGCCGCTGGGTTCTGTAGAGAAGGGGCTCTGGTGCGGGATGGTCTGGGCCTCTCATATGGGTTTTGTTCCAGGGGGCCATATTCTGCTCGGGGCTCGGAAGCAAGTCGTCGGTGTTCTGGTCGCTTCGCACCTGATGCAGCAGGCTGGTTCTGTCTGGTGGCCTGTCCACTCATGCCTCGTGGCACGTCCTCACGGCCTGCTCCTCTTGGATCGACCCGCTTTGGGGGTTGCGAGGATGCAGATGCTCGGCCGTCGGCCTCCCTTTGCATTCGTTCTTTGAGTTTCATTTCAGCCTCCAACACCCGTGCTCTTTTCTTCTCTTTTAATGATACCTCTAGCAGTTGAAGGGGCGAGCGATCCGAGGCCAAGGGCTGTCCATGGTCCGCTGTAGATCGCCGCGTATTCGACCGGCTCAGGGGAGATCCCTGGCTTCCGGAGACTGCGGGCTTGGAACCATCACCTCCGTGTCGCTTGATGCTGGTGGCCTGTGGCGGTTCGTTCTCCCCGGACCACAGAGACGGCTCTAACGTTGGTAGCCTGTCTGTCCGCCCCATGATCTCTTCTGGGTGCGTTTTACCTCGGCCTTTGGTGTTTGTGGCACCTGAGCGGGATGCACGATTCCCATGTGGCCTTTCGGGGATGTAAGGCACGAGAGGGATGTTTTGATCCTTCACGCTCTTCGAATAGTTCTCCCCATCTGGCTCGTGCTCGGCAGAGAACCATCCTTGGGAGGGCTGTCGCCGATGCGATGTGACTGGGCGCGAGGTGTTGCTGAACACTTGATCAGAAGACATGGTGTCTCCGCGCTCCATCGCTTGGGTACTTTCTGTAGCCATGGTTGGGATGGATTCGTGGTCTGGAGGAGCGACTTGCACTGTAGCGCAAGCCCGGAACGACGACTTTGAAAAGACTGGTCACAGCTGTAGTCAAGGAGAATCGAGTAATCTGACTCTGCGTCTATGAATAGTGTTTACCAAGCAATTTGAGCCTATGCCTATGATGGCATAGTTGATAATGACAGCGAGCGACCTCCGGTATAGTCAATGTTGCAACGCGGCGTCGGCGGGCAACGTGCCGATGCGGAGTATAATTACAAGCGGGCAAAACAAGTATACGCTCGCTTCCCTTGAGTGTTGTGTTACACAGGCCACGAAATGCGGGCTCTGGTATTGTTGACTGGTGGCTGGACAATGAACAAATGCAGGCTAAAGATGCGGAGCACGCGATGAAAGGGGGTGTCAATACAGGTGAGTGTCAATGGATGTTGGCGCAAAGTCCAAGTGGAGGAGGGGAGGATTGAAATGCGTTGATGAACTGGGGGGCCGGCCGTGGGGAGGAAGAATAATATAAACGGGTGGCTGGCAAACCAGCCCGGCCCTGCCTCCCTCTTGCTCCTGCGTCAGGCGGGGCTGCACACCACGAGCACCGCCGAGTACGTATACATATCAGGCTTCCATTTTTAATTTTCTTTTCTTTTTTCTGTTGTCGCGATTTTGTACTCTTTTTACAGCCTTCTCGGATAAAGTCTCGATGACTATATATGTCCTGGCTTATAGTGTGATTGGCACCCTCAATTCTCACCAAATCATCGAGTCAAACGTTACACTTCTCACCGATTGCGTCGATCAATTTCCACCTCGCTGTTGGCAGCGCAGTTGTCAATTCAGCCCAATGCCTAGAGACAGCTACCCCCAAAAAGATGATTTGATCTCCTGCGTGGTGCCGTCCTTTTTCCGATGCTCGTTCTTCGCGGTTCAGTATGAAATCATACCTCCCGTGGGAGCGCACGGCCCTAGCTTCGATGTCGATGGTGAAAAGAGACCTGCGAGGTGACCTATCATTAGTGTTGGGCTAGGATGATGCAGCTGGCTACCACTTTTCTGGGCCACCGCCTAGCATGAAACACTCTATCTTGACGACCAATGCTGGCACATTGGGCCCCAATCGACATGCATCGATCTGTCGGGTGTCTCGGGGCGATTCGGGCCAATGGAGTAAGCGAGGTACCTGGTAGATGTATTTTGAGCTTGATGTAGCTACAGTACAGTGTCGTGCGTGGATACGCAGGTGTCCGCTTGGGCTATATTAGCATCTGCGTGACTTGATGCACTGTCTGTTGTAAATTGCAGCCACTGTGGGTGTTTGAGGGGTGTTTCTCACATTCCAATTATGTATGCGTACTGCATGGTGTTTCTCGCCATAGAGTCAGGTTAGAGTACACGAGGATGCGCGATGCTTGGCTGACACGGGCTGTTGCTGAAGATGGGAGAGAGAGGCAAAAAAGAAATCGACACCTGTGAGATTCGAACTCACGCGGGCGAACCCACTGGCTTAGCAGGCCAGCACCTTAACCACTCGGTCAAAGTGTCTAATTGCTGACATATTTTCACTTCTAGAGTAACATATAGTATTTAGAATCTGTCAGCAGGTCCTATCGCCTCCAAAGGTATCCGCCATTGGCACAAATTCACTAGCTTTGTTTAAACTCATATTATACGGTAGGCTTCCATGTTCCATATATCCTTGACTTGTATGGTGCTAGTGTATGTATGCATGGCGTCTCCATGTTCTGCGGTTGTAGCTTATTTAATTTTTGCATGTCTTCGTCTTCCTCTCGGGTCTCTCACTAAAGGGGCCGGCATCGCCACGGTTATCCTTTGTTCTGGACCATACACGAATTTCATGCGATATCATTCGTAATGGTATTAGAAGTATGCTCTTCTGGGTCTGCAGGTAGTTACGTGTTGCGCGTCTACCGTTGGAGTGGTACTCCATTTGACCCTGGCTCTGTGGTTGTTGCTAGTTTCGCATGTGCCATCACTGTGTTGCACGTTATACAGAGTCCAGTTATGTCGGTGTTTCCTCGTGTGATGAAATTTATCTCTATCTCCTGACATCGGTGACGTGCATTCATTCTCAGTCACTTCCTTGGGGTTGTGGTGCATCGTACATCTATGAGCTGTCTTCAAAGGTGAACTTGTTGTTGGTGTCATCTCTGGCTTCGGATTTCGGCTTGGTGAGGCCAGGGCATCTGGTACGGTACATGCACAATCCTTTTTGGTGGTCAGTTGGACACTTATCTTCGATCAACCGACGCACATGTGTGTGTGTTGCTTCTGATGTTATTTGGGTGGTGCTGCTACTTGGTTGTTTGTATTGACGTCGCCGTACTTGGGCAAGAGCCGCCGTTTCCAACCCGCAGTCACTTTCACATAGTGGTCCTGGATGTGACATAACATCCCCTGAGATCCACCAAGTACCCTGGTCTTCCCATTCCACCTAGGAACCTAGGGTGCTGGAAGTGGGTTGGTTGCATATACACTGCGCGCATCCATGGACAGCGGATACCGTGCACTGCGGGTAAGGTATATTCCCGCACCCATGACATTGACTTATAACACCTAACTACAAAGTTCTGGAACGATCGAAATAGATGGAGAAAAACAAGATATAAACTTACGAAGGAGGGGAAAATATGGCTCTCATATAGATCAGTAAGACAGCAAATCTAGTGCGCATTGAGAACCTACTTGGTGATATACTTTTTCTAGATTGTATACCATCACAAAGCTACCAAGCGGAGAGATAAGTTCAGAGATAGTGTATCATGAGACGAAAGGCCACTGACGTAATCAAGAATTGGACACTTTGACCGAGTGGTTAAGGTGCTGGCCTGCTAAGCCAGTGGGTTCGCCCGCGTGAGTTCGAATCTCACAGGTGTCGATATCTTTTTTGTCCTTGACAAATGCTATCCATCATTCCTGAAACAGCGGGTCATAGAGACACAGCTCCACCTCGAAATCAAGCAATTAGACACTTTGACCGAGTGGTTAAGGTGCTGGCCTGCTAAGCCAGTGGGTTCGCCCGCGTGAGTTCGAATCTCACAGGTGTCGCATATCTATTTTTGTCGGATGCACCAGTTATACTCTCCAACATTCTTCATCTCATCGCTCGAATACTCATTTTGCCTTACACGACGGTTGAATACATGCGTCGAACCAGTCGGGCCTGAGCAGCGGTGCTGCCCCTAACCCCACACCACGGCTCGGACGGGCCCGATCCATGGAAAACAGGCACACGGGAAGCCGAATCCTGGGACTGCGAGCCTCCCGTCGTGCAGACTGGCCGTTGTTCAATGTACTCTTTTCCCTACTCGAACGATCGACACGCACTCGCAGAAGGTCTGGCCGCACGGTTCTCGTACCTCTAAAGCCGATGAATCATGGCTCGCAACAACGACCTTGATGTATCCAAAGCCCGCAGTCTATACCGTGCGACCGCTATCTTATTCATAGACTCGATGACCTCACCGAGTAGGTCACCCAAAGTCTCCACATTGGACTCGAATTTCTCGTGTGCCGTCCAGGACTGTCCAACAATTGAGCGGTACATTCGCTGAGCGAGCCTGGCCCACGATCACCCGGATGGGAGTTTCTCGGCGATAGGTAGGTGCCATAGGACAGAAGTATACGACTAATTGACCAGTCAACTCCGTTCATGCTACAACCAGACCTGAAGCTTCGAAGAAGTTGGAAGCTACTAGGTACACTCGCAGGCACAATCACCAAAGTCAAGCAGCTGTTATTCACCCAGAGCGAAGGAAGTGACAGGGCAAAATGCGCACCGTTAGTTGGTACTGGAGGCCCTCCAGGTTAATACACACCACACACGGGGCGAGAATACTCGAATAACAGCTCCATCCAGTTATGAGGGCGACTCAAACTTATTCAATGGAACTCAGAACCAAACATAGGTCGAAACGCCACAACGTGGCGCGCATTACCGGAGGTGTCAGGAATATCGCAAACGAGACCACTCCCACGACGGGTTGTAAGTGATGTTCTCGAGACTCTGGCTGACGGCGTAACATACTAACGCTAGATTCGAGCATGTAGTGTCTTTCGCCATGCACTAGGGGAGCGACCAGGTGTTACGTTGCCTATAGAATATGCAGGATCCGGACAAGCATTTGCCATGTTATCAGATGATATGGTCCACCCGCGCCAGGTTAGAGCCGAGCTGCATGGTTTATTTTTGCTTAGAACAATATATGTAGTACTGAGATTTAGGGATTCATTCTGATATCAAGCCTTGAACGTGTGACCTGACCCCCTCATGGTATGTAGCTAACCACCAGTCTGGTGAAATCATGTGACGAAACATTGCAGAATCACTACAAAAAGTGTGTCTCCGGCATGGGCAGGAAATCAAGTGTTCCATTCCCTAATCCTGTCCACATCATGCCAAGAACAGAGACAGGCAGGACAGGCCATTTCTCCAGGTCTAGATGTGTACCACCAGACGTACAAACAGGGTATGTGGAAGGTTGTACCACACTCTGCTCTACACCATTCCAGCACAACTACGTTTATCCCCAGCGGCTCAAGACATATCGGACATGGGTCCTCGGGACCAGCCCGACGACGCCTTCCGCGTATATGATGCTCGTCCTGGGTGTTTGGAGGCTGAGATCCAGATCTACTCGGCGGTGATGCCCGACCATCTCTCACATCGCCACAAGAGCGAGCCCTACGATTCATGATGCTTTACTGGACAAACTACACACAAAGTGCAAGCGTCCCACGAGGACGTCGAGAGTTATGGAACTAGGTAGTAGCAGAGCCTGTGACCCGGGCCCGCGAATCTCACTTGCGACCTGGGAGATCCAGAGACACCATCGGCTGGACGCAAAACAACGATTCCTCAGGCGTATCGAGCATATTTATATCCTCCGGCATGATCAAAGCCTTGAAGGGATAAGCCGCTGTATTGTAGGAGTTTTTCCACCGGCAAGACCTTTGATCGGAAGGGAACTTTCCACCATCGCAGTTGACACCCATTACCCTCCTTACCTGATATGCCACTGTTACTTGACGTTTACTAAGAGCTTCATGATGTCCCGAGTGCACTGATTCATAGAGGTGGCACATGATCTGTACCTCGCCCGGAGCCGCCATATCTATCACTTGACTCTGACCTCGTGCAATCTTCGAACATCTTATCTGATCCGAAACAATCGAGTCTTGAGGTGATTTCTTCAGAATGATGCACGTGGATATAAAGCCCAAATATTTGCCACTCTTCAACAATTGGACACTTTGACCGAGTGGTTAAGGTGCTGGCCTGCTAAGCCAGTGGGTTCGCCCGCGTGAGTTCGAATCTCACAGGTGTCGTTTCTTTTTTGCCTCTTCTTTTGTCTCCCATGCTAACTTTCTGCCTACGATATTTGAAGAACCTGGGAAAGGCACATCGCTACTTAACCGTTTTACCATTCGCAGTCACCTGAATTCCTACATGCACTCGACACTGCCTACGGCTCAAAATGTTCTTCTCAGACGTCCAGGTTCTACCTTGCTCGCTGCTATTCACCAGGGCAATTCCTGGCTTATGCAGCCACAGTAGTGCAATGCACCTCACATTCCCGTATACTACCCAGCGATTTTACTTTTGCAAGGCTGCTGGGTGGGGGACTCACTGTGCATGCGTTGATCACAAGATCCCCTCCACTAATCTCAAATTGTCGGTCCGAGAACGAAGCACGGGCTAAGATTTCGAGCGGATTATTGGAGTACCGATGAATAACTGGGAAGGGCACAGTATGCTTTCGTACATTGAGTGGGAGGTAGTAGTGCAGGTTGTATGCACCATGCAAGCGTGACAGACAGTACACAGCCAATTCGACAGAGAGAATATACTGCGGCTAGTTTTGCAGCTTCTCCTGTGAACCTTACCTTGGTTGGTTGCTCCTGGCTTTGTCGCATACCTGGTCATTGCCCATGATGGTTAAGAGAATCTGTGACCAATTCCCCGCTGCGACTTGAGACACACAATCGGGGCGTCATAACAACACCGCTCGCATGGCTTAGATGGTAAAGCGCAGCACTAGTAATGCTGAGATCCTCGGTTCGAGTCCGAGTGTGAGCAACGAAGATGAATGTTCTTTTTTGCTATCTTGCCCTCTCCATGGCCAGATCTCTTTTTTGTCATCCCAACCAGCTTTTATAGCATCTGATGTTGAGGTCAAATCCACCACTGACATAGGCATTATCTCACCGGCCGGCTCCTGTCAGTCATCGGTCGTGACTAGGTGTCTACGTCTACCCCTATTGACCGTCATGTTTCGCCAAGATGACCAGTTTCATTCGGCCCAGTCGATCACGCAAGATTGGAGCTGCTGACGAATAACATGCAGTTTCCTCCGTAGCGTCTTTCTGGTGTAATGGAGGTCGACCACATGCATGCCGGTGTGTAAGTCTTTCAAAACCCTCAGAAGAGTCTATAGCTCCAATGAATGCCACATGAACCTATATCCGAGCACTAATTGCCTCATGCTCTGATACTCTCGTACTATGGTGATCTACTCCGTCCGTAGTTAGCTTATGTATGGAGCACTGAGTCAGCTTCCAGTGCCCACGTCAGGCCCAGGTGCCAAGGAAGTCCACAAAAGTCCACTGGGCTGGCTCTAAGCCCAGGCAGGTTAGAGTGCAGGATGGCTGAAAGATGAAAGAAAGGAGCACGGGTGTCGCAGCCCCGGTGGCTCATCTGCATCTCCCGTCTTTGTCTCTCCAGCCACGAGAGCCGGTTACTGCATCGTTGCTATCTTAGTACCGCTTTGCCGCCCCCGAGGCGTAACTTAACCCCTACCGCTAACTAATTAACTACTATTTGCTAACTTATTGAGAACACGTTCCTTCAATTCATCCCCCCAGAATTTTGGCGTCGGGTCTAATTGACTATCAGACACCTTTCACATTCACTCCCACCCCAAAACACTTTCTCTTCCATCGTTGCCACCCAACCTCGGTCTCGCGAACTCCCTGGTCGATCGCTGCCCGGTTGCGAGATAACTCATATCTTTGGTGTCCGTCCATGCCGCAATCACCACATTACCTGGCCTGATCTCTTTTCCATTGAATAGACACTCTATTCCACCGACTGCGCTCCCGCCATGCGTTTTTCTGGTGGTGCCGCAGTGGCCCTCGGCTTCCTCTGTGCCTCTGCCTCTGCCTCCCTCCACCCTCACCGATCCTACGAGACACGCGATTATTTCGCCTTGCAGCTAGACGACTCCACCTCCCCAGCCGACATAGCACAGCGACTGGGGGCTCGCCATGAAGGCTCCATCGGAGAACTGTCACAACACCATACCTTTTCCATACCCAGAGAGAGCAGTGATGAAATCACCACGCTGTTGGATCAGTTGCGGCATCGGAGGAGTCTGCGGCGCCGCTCCGGAGATTCTGTTGCTGGCCTCCCGGCCTTGAGCAAGAGAGAGGAGGGGCTCGATGGCATTCTCTGGTCCGAAAAGCAGGCCCCGAAGAAGAGATTCCAGAAACGGATCCCCCAACCAGCGAATGTCCACCGGTCGCCCGCTGCCCCCAAGGAGGACCCGGTAGCCGCCCAGGCTCTACAGCAGATTACTACGTCCCTGGGGATCGCAGACCCCATCTTCAACGGGCAATGGCATCTCTACAATACTATCCAAGTTGGAAATGACCTGAATGTAACCGGGCTTTGGTTGGAGGGTATTACTGGAGAAGGCGCCACTACTGCAGTGGTCGATGATGGATTAGATATGTACAGCAACGATCTCAAACCCAACTATTTCGCCGAGGGCTCGTACGATTACAACGATAAGGGCCCTGAACCGAGGCCGCGGCTCAGCGACGACCATCATGGTACCAGATGCGCGGGTGAGATTGGTGCGGCCAGAAATGATGTTTGCGGTGTGGGTGTCGCCTACGATAGTCGCATTTCAGGCATACGAATTCTGTCCGAACCAATCGACGACACCGACGAGGCAGCAGCCATCAACTATGCTTATCAAGACAATGATATCTACTCGTGCTCGTGGGGTCCGTTCGACGATGGCGCCACGATGGAGGCGCCCGGAGTCTTGATCAAGCGCGCTATGGTCAATGGCATTCAGAATGGTCGCGGGGGACGAGGTTCGATCTTTGTCTTCGCGGCTGGCAATGGCGCAAATTATGACGACAACTGTAACTTTGATGGGTATACCAACAGCATCTACAGCATCACCGTCGGTGCAATCGACCGTGAGAACAAACACCCCAGCTACTCCGAATCTTGCTCCGCCCAGCTGGTTGTCGCATACAGTAGTGGCTCAAACGATGCGATCCATACTACTGATGTGGGGACGGACAAGTGCTACTCGTCGCATGGAGGTACTTCTGCTGCCGGTCCGCTGGCTGCAGGTACACTGGCTCTTGCGCTCAGCGTGAGACCTGAGCTTACTTGGCGCGATGCCCAATACCTGATGGTGGAGTCAGCAGTACCTGTCCACGAGAGCGATGGGAGCTGGCAGAACACGAAGAACGGCAGGAAGTTCAGTCACGATTGGGGATTCGGCAGGGTCGACGCCTATACACTGGTGCAAAAAGCGAAGACTTGGGACCTGGTGAAACCCCAAGCATGGTTCCACTCCCCTTGGCTGCGAGTACACCATGAGGTTCCACAGGGCGACCAAGGACTGGCCAGCTCGTACGAGGTTACTCGAGCAATGATGGATGAAGCCAACCTCGAACGCCTGGAACATGTGACTGTAACGATGAATGTGAACCACACTCGCCGTGGAGACTTGAGCGTCGAACTGCGCAGCCCGGAAGGGCTGATCAGCCACCTCAGTACGGCCAGAGAACCCGATAATGAGCGGGAGGGCTATGTGGACTGGACTTTCATGAGTGTCGCGCACTGGTAAGTTTCTCGCCTCTTTTCCTCTTGCCGTTCCAGTCTTCTCTGGCTTGTGCTAATCAATTCCTAGGGGCGAGTCTGGTGTCGGCAAATGGACAGTGATTGTCAAGGATACTCTTGTCAACGAGCACAGCGGTCAATTCATTGACTGGCGGCTCAATCTCTGGGGAGAGGCTATCGATGGCACTAACCAGCCCCTGCACCCCATGCCTACCGAACACGATGACGACCACGATTACGAGGACACCAGTGTGGCCACAACCAGCATTGATCCTGGCCCAGCCAAGACGAAGCCTCCCACGCAGCCGACCGATGTTGTTGACCGTCCAGTGAACGTCAAGCCCACTACAACGGCGGTACCGACGGGGACCGAGGATAAGTTGGTCTCCCCTACTGAGACTGGCGTGGCTGCTTCGCCCTCCGCCGCTTCTGACAGCTTCCTGCCATCCTTCTTCCCCACATTCGGCGCATCGAAGCGAACCCAAGCCTGGATCTACGCCGCGATCGGGTCGATCATCGTCTTCTGCATCGGGTTGGGCGTCTATTTCCATGTCCAGCGCCGCAAACGCCTCCGCAACGACAGCCGGGACGACTATGACTTTGAGATGGTCGAGGACGAGGATGAGCTGCAAGCGATGAATGGACGGTCGGCGCGCACTCGCCGCCGCGGTGGTGAGTTGTACAATGCTTTTGCTGGGGAGAGCGACGAAGAGCCTCTCTTTAGCGACGACGATGAAGAGCCGTACAGGGACCGGGGTATTAGCGAGGAACATGACCGTGATGGTGCAACTGGAGGACACCATCCGAGAACAGCGGACGAATAGACTTTCTGATTGTTTGGGTCGTTACTTATTTCATGTTGCTTGATCTAAGGCATGATGAGCATTAGCATTATCATTCTCTTTCTCTTCCATTTGGATTGCTGAAAACGTGTCTTCTGTCTTCTGTCTGGGTGCATGAAAGCGAAAGAGAAAAGCTGTGTATATAGCAGGGATACATAACACCTCATAATAACAATGAGGATGGTAAGAGTGAGTGATGGGTTGAGAGCAATTCGCAGATTACCTTGTACCTGCTAAGTAGTAGCTATTCTAGTAACTGTAGTTACCTCCCAACCCACCGAGTCCGTTCGGGTGGGTTCTTGGCAATGACGGCAGCTGCCCCCCCGACCCCCCCAGCCCTCCAACGGAACTTCACCTCCACATCTTGCGACCTGAAGCTACACTTCTCCGCATTACAACAATCCACCCCACTGCATCACTTACTCTCCTTATACTGTAATTCTCGCCACGTTCTTTGTCAAGCTTCAAGTTCCCGATCAGGCGGGTAGTTCCGACACAGCGCAGATAGATCCTCGCCGGCTCTTGACGGCAGCCAAACCCCTCGCTCGATGGATCACCACGACGACTTCGACAGCGTCTCGTGGCGCCACGAACCCGACAGTGATGTCTCGCGACCCACAACCTCCGGAACGGACGCAGAAGAAGAGCCGCATGGATACGGTCATGATGTCAATGGCAAGCGACGAATGAGTTCCGCCGAAGAGACCACCCAGGCCGGACCAATGGCCGATGCCGTGGATCTCGCTGGGATCGGAGACGGCGTGCTCGAATGCCGGGTCGACTCGCCTTTGAAGGAGAATGACGGCACGAAAGATGCATACATATCCTACTTGGTCACGACACAGGTGGGTTGTTCCTTCACACGCGGTGGTGTCGCTTTCGCTGCCCGCACGGCTGCCTAGCCGCCCGGGGGGGGGGGAAGAGGGGAAGGGAGGAGGATGCTGGGGACAGGATAGACTCAAGTTCTAATCTACCAGCTTGCTACAGACCGACTTCAAGTCCTTCCAGAAATCCGAGTTTACTGTACGACGACGGTTTACCGACTTCTACTTCCTCTACAAGACGCTGTACCGCGAGTATCCCGCGTGCGCGGTCCCGCCGCTGCCGGATAAGCATAAGATGGAGTATGTCCGAGGCGATCGGTTTGGGCCGGAGTTCACCACACGCCGCGCGTGGTCTCTACATCGATTCCTGAAGCGTCTGACGTTGCACCCGGTGTTACGGCGGGCGCCGTTGCTGGCGATCTTTCTGGAGTCGCCCGACTGGAACGCCCACATGCGGCTGCGGTCGTCTCGCAACTCGACCAGCACGTCCGACGGGAGTGGGGTGCCGGGCCTGTTCGACAACTTCACCGACACGTTCGTCAATGCTTTCACTAAGGTCCACAAGCCGGATCGGCGGTTCATCGAGGTCCGGGAGAAGGCCGATAAGCTGGACGAGGACTTGAATCACGTGGAGAAGATCGTGGCTCGGGTCGCGCGACGAGAGTCGGACCTCGAAGCGGACTACAACGACCTGGCGACGCAATTCCGGAAGCTGACGCCCCTGGAGCCGGAGGTGGAGGTGCCGTTGCAGGTGTTCGCGGCCTCGGTGGAGGAGACAGGCCGCGGCCTGAAGACGCTCAAGGACCACACCGATCAGAATTACTTGGGGTCGTTGCGGGATATGGAGGCGTACATCGTGTCGCTCAAGTCCTTGCTCAAGACGCGCGAGCAGAAGCAACTGGATTTCGAGGCCCTGGTGGATTATCGGAACAAAGCCGTGGCCGAGCGGGACTCGCTGGCCTCGAACCCGTCGTCGTACTATGCTTCGAATCCGCTGACCTCGTCGCCTGCGTCGTTCATCCGATCCAAGATGGAGGACATGCGGGGCGTCGACCACGAGCAGTCGCGGCGCGAACGGGTGCGGAAACTGGAGCTCCGGATCGACGAGTTGACACGGGAGGTGGAATCGGCCAAGACGACGTCGGAGATGTTCGACGAGGAGGTGGTGCGCGAGGTGGCCGACTTCGAGCGGATCAAGGCGGCGGAGTTCAAAGACACGCTGGGGGCTATGGCGGAGAAGCACATCGACTTTTACCAGGGCGTGCTGAATACCTGGGAGCGGTTCGTCGCCGAGATGGAGGGTGATCTGGATGAGAATGCCGGAGAAGCAGGGACCGGCCAAAGTCGGTAGCTCTGTGAGCGTGGGCGTGTGTTTTATGATCATGTTGTGCGTTCCAACTCCCTCTAGGTATACTCTCTATTGTTCTATCGGACTAGCCTGTTTGTTGTGTCTGCTGTGCCTGCTTATACCTCTTCCTCTGCCAATCAAGGGCTTTTTCTTTCATTCATACTATACAAAAGAAGGGGTTCAGAAGAGGAGAGAGGAACTGGGCGAGGCTGAAGAAAACACAAAAAAATCACGACGTCTCGTTATGTATACTCTTTTCCCCTCTCCCCCTCTCCCCCTTCCCAGAATCCCTTCATCAGCCCTAACTCCCCACCAACCGATCCCTCACCCTCTGACTCTCCGCCCACTCCAAATCCACCGGACTCGGATTCTGCTGCCCCACCGACGGATCCAGAACCGCCAGATCCAAGGCGCGAGTCGTTTGCCTGCGAACGAGCTTCTACAGGTGCCGCCCGTGCGTTTTCCCCGGATTAGCTTGGAGCCTGCCCTCTCTCTGTCTCTCTCTCTCGTTCGTTCGCGGGTAGATTTGAAACATGACCCAAAAAACAACAAGGGCGGAGAAGGGACACCCACCTCGCGATAAATCTGATTCGGCGTCTTCGTGATCTGCGTAGTATCCTTGGGGTTCTCGCCGGCGATCAGGCGCAGGTAGACCTCGTGGTCGTAGTCGATTTGGTGAGATTGCGGGGAGGCGAAGTTGGCGCTGAGGTGGAGGGGTTGGGACTGAGATTGGGATTGGGACTGGGGATTTTGGGAGGGGATTGCGGTCTGGGATGTTGATGTTGATGTTGTTGTTTTCAACGCTGTGGATGTGGTTGTGGTTGTGGATGTAGGAGACGGTGTGGATGGGGCGTTGAATGCCATATTCATGAAGTCAGGGTTGAATCGGTGCTAATGCGCATAGTTCCCTGTGATATGGACAACATGTATGGGATGAACAGTCTCCAACACAAAGGAGAACCAGATTTCTTGGACTTTATTTGAAAAAGTTTCTAGTCTATATGTACTGTACGATCGACTCCCCTTCATGTCTGACGGTATTGTGGCGGAGTGAGTGCATAGGGGGGGGGGGGGGCTGTGAATGCGGATGTACAGTATTTGTACTGTACAGCTCAGCTGGACGACACTACTGGTGGGGATTGGTATGCTGGGCGAGAAAGGTTGTTTCAAATTACTCAGGACTGTGTTTGTAAGTGAGCTGAGTTATGCAATGGCACAAAGAAGAGGAATTCTGGTCGATTAACTGATGGTTTGCCACTGAGTCATTGGATCGGCAGGGAATGTTTTGGCCTCTTCATTGCTCGGGGTTTGAGGGTGGGATTCGGTGCTGGTCTTTAATTTGAGTGGGGATTGTCGATGCATGTGTATGTGTATGTGTATGTGTATGTATATGTGTATGTTATGAGTATGTAGAAGATGCTGAAGTCAGTGTTAGGTGAAAAGGCACTGAAGCCAGGCCTTGCGAGAGAGAAGCTGACTCTATCTTCTTGTCTATGGGCAGACATGCTAATTCAGGAACGAAGTCAGCCTGTCCGACGGTGACGGAGATGGCGGCCGCCGGTTTCTGCCACCGCCTCAATTGACCAGTCTGGCCCCACCTTTTTTGTGGGCTGTTCCTGGTGTTTTTGGCATTTCGACTCGCGAGGTTGCCAGTATTCTGCCACATAAGGCGGTGACCAAGGCGGTCGAGCGTAGATCAGCGGCCGTTTGTCTGGTTTGCAAGCCATCAGCCAACATCCATCCGATACTTCGATTCCATCCGGATGATTTCCCGGTTGACGACCGCGACGTCTTCTGTCCAAATCTTCCAGTCACCATGCGCTCTCTTGTACGAACGGCCACACGGCCCTACGTCTGCCCGTCTTGCCAATTGGGCCGTCTCTCCGCTCGCCGCCGGTTCGCATCCGCCTCCACCCCGAGCAGCGCATCGCCCGAGATCTACGATGTCGTTTGCGTCGGCGGTGGTCCTGCAGGCCTAGGCCTGCTCGCAGCCCTACGTATGCAGTCTCAAGCTTCCTACGTCCAATGGGCATGATCTGACAAACACTAGGAGCTACCCCCGCTACCTCCAAGCTCAAGGTTGCCCTCGTGGAGACCCAGGACCTGGAGAAAGCCCGCTCATGGTCTCTCGATGCGCAGCACTACTCCAACCGCGTCAGCAGCCTCACGCCCTCCTCCGTTTCCTTCCTCCAGAAAATCGGCGTCTGGGACCATGTCGACGCTGCTCGTGTCCAGCCCTACCAAGAAATGCAGGTCTGGGATGGCGAGACCGGCTCGCGCATCACCTTCGACTGGTCCATAGAGACCTCGCCCTTCGAGGACCTCCGCACCGTCGCAACCATGACTGAGAACTCCAACCTAGTGCGCGCCCTCCTCTCGCGCATCGCCGAGTCTGGAGACGAGAACCTCTCGATCTTCTCTAACACCACTGTCTCCTCCATCGCCAACGGCTCCGACATTCCCGACGGCCCCGACCTCTCCGCCTGGCCCGTCCTCTCCCTCGCCCCGACGACCTCCTCCTCCGCACAACCACCCAAGCAGATCGCCGCCCGCCTCCTCGTTGGTGCTGACGGTATCAATAGCCCCGTCCGGCGCTTCGCCGACATCTCCACGTCAGGCTGGGACTACGACAGACACGGCGTCGTCGCGACGCTCTCCCTGTCCGACCTGGACCCTGTGCACAGCTCCCCCAACATCAAGACCGCCTTCCAGCGCTTCCTCCCCGCGCTCGGCGGTCCCATCGCCCTCCTGCCCCTCCCCAACAACACCGCCAGCCTCGTCTGGTCGACCACCGTCGCCAACGCGGCCTACCTCAAATCCCTGCCCCCGCGCGCCTTCATCGCGACGGTCAACGCCGCCTTCCGCCTCTCCATGACCGATCTAACCTACATGCTCCGCATGGAACGCCCCTCCGCCACCTCTCCCACATCCACCGACTCCTCCTCCTCCGCCATCGACCCGCACGAAGACGAACTCACCTGGCGCCTGCAACACACCCCGCAGCCGCGCAAACCCAGCCAGCTGCCGCCGCTCGTCACCGGCGTGCAGGAAGGCAGCGTGGCCTCCTTCCCGCTGCGCTTCCGGCACGCCTCGAGCTACATCTCGCCGCGCGTCGCGCTGGTCGGCGACGCGGCGCACGTCATCCACCCGCTCGCCGGCCAGGGCCTGAACCTGGGGCTCGGCGACGTGGCCGCGCTGGCCCAGACGGTCGAGTACGCCGCCACCCACGGCATGGACGCCGGCGACCTGCTGACCCTGGAGCGCTACGCCGGGGACCGCTTCGCGACCAACGCCAAGATCGGCGCCGCGTGCGACGTCCTGCACAAGCTGTACAACGTCCCCGGCAACGGGCCGGTGGCGTGGGCGCGCAGCTTCGGGCTGGATGTCATCGATTCGGTGCCCTTCGTCAAGGGCCTGTTGATGCGGGGTGCGCAGTGATTTCGTTGCCCAGTCAGCACCCCCCAGCATCTGTCTTCTCTTCTCGTGTATGACTATCTATATCACTTTCTTCTTTGCCCACTACATATCGGATTTGATTGGGTAGGGGTATGGTTGGCAGCAGCGTAAGTAGGTGTAGATGCACACTGCAGCGGTCCTGCACGCTTCCCAATGGGCATGTACTGTACCAAAGCCTTCACGCGAAGCATGTAGAAAATAAGAGTACACTGGCCCACTACCGCAGCAGTACACCCCTCTAATCCAAACACCAAAAAAAAAGTCTTCGAAACGCTTCCACGCTTTCAATTCGACTGCATTCTAAGTAAAAAAATCTGGGTATTCTTTCCAACAGTGTCCCCCCCCCCTCTTATTGAGATTTTTGCGGTGTATCTAATTTGCCCACATTGTAGTTTGGCTGCCTTTCCCCATTTCCTTCCCTTTTTGTTGTTATGGTAATTGTATAAGTTTTGGTCGTGAAGACATGAATCAAGCCTCTACCTTGGTCGCCTCCAATTGCTCGGTGATCTCCTGCACGTTGTGGCCGCCGCGCTTGTTGGCGACGCGGGTCTTGATCTCGGCCGGCAGGGCGGCCAGGTCGACCAGCACGCCTTCCTTCTCGGGGTGGCCGTCCTCGAGACCCATCTCCTTGATGCGGACCTTGCCGGCGGCGAGCTCGTCCTCGCCGAGGATGACGGCGAAGGGAACGCCGACTTGTTCGGCGGCCTTGAATTGTTGGGGGAGCTTGGGCTTGACCTTGTAGGAGAATTCGGCCTGTAGAGATGATCGGTTAGTGGGGGTTGGAGGGAGAGGATGGTTGTAGGGCTGAAGAGATATACCTTAACACCCGCGTTCCACAGCGACTGACACACGGTCATGCGCTCCTTCAGCATGCCGGTGAAGCCCTTGCCACCGAAGGCCATGACGTAGGCGTCGACCTCGCTGCTGCGGAGGGCCTCGGCGCTCTTCTCGCGCTCGAGGCGCGCCTTGGTGATGGAGAAGATGCGGTCGACACCGAAGGAGACGCCCACGCAGGGGATCTGGGCCTTGGGCAGGAACATGCCTACGAGGTTGTCGTAGCGGCCACCGGCGGCGACACTGCCCACGCCCAGGGTCGGGTCGTTGGACCGGTCGTCGTCCTCCAGGGTCTTGGCCTTGTCCTTCTTGCCCTTCTTCTGCACGGCCTGGGCCTCCGCGGATCCCTTCTGCACGGCGGGGGCGGAGCCCTCGGTGACGACCTCGTAGATCACGCCGGTGTAGTAGTCCAGCCCACGGGCGAGACTCAGGTCGAAGGAGATGCGGTCCAGCACGCCGAAGGCCTCGAGGTAGTCCATCAGCAGCGCCATGTCGTCGAGACCGGCCTTGGCGTTGGGGTTGGCCGTGAGGGTCTCGTCCGCGAGGAGGCCGTCCAGCAGCTCGCGGCCGCCCTTCTTCTGGGCGTAGCTCCAGATCCGGTCGGCGACGGCGCCGTCCAGCCCCTTCTCGTCGACCATCTCCTTGCGCACGTCCTCCCACGGCATCTTGTCCAGCTTGTCGACGGCGCTCGAGATGGGGCGGATCTTGTCGGCGGGGACGCCGCAGACCTCGAAGAGGCCGTCGAGGATCTTGCGGTGGTTGATCTTAATGTTGTAGCGGCCCTTCCAGCCCAGCTCCTCGAAGACCTCGGTGACGATGCGCAGGATCTCCGCGTCGGGCACCATGGGGTCGAAGGTGCCGGCGATGTCGAAGTCACACTGGTAGAACTCGCGCATGCGGCCCTTGCTGACGGCGGGCTGGTCGCGCCGGTACACCTTGGCGATGTGGTAGCGCTTCATGCTGCGCACGTCTGGGTTCATGGCCAGCCAGCGGGCGAAGGGCACGGTCAGGTCGTAGCGGAGCGAGCAGATCTCCCCACCCTGGTCCTGCAGGTCGTAGATGAGCTTCGAGTCCTCGCCATACTTGCCGGCCAGGATCTCGCGGAGTTCGAAAACGGGGGTGTCGAGGGCGGTGCCGCCGTGGCGCTTGAAGACGTCGGCGATGGTGGAGAAGATGCGGTCGCGGAGGAGGGCGTCGGACCCGGACCAGTCCTTCGTACCCTTGGGGGTCTTCAGGTTGAAGGAGACCTTGGATTCCTTGTCCTTAGGCATTGTGCTGTCTGAAGAGGGGGATGTGGAGGAGGATGAGGGGGGGAAAGAAGAAGTGGAAGAGGGGAAGGCCGGAGGAGTCAGAGAAGAGAAAGAGGAAGAAGAAGAACAAGATGAAGAATGGTGGGGGATGGTGGGGGCTTGATTGATTGGGCGGGCAACTGGTGGGCGGCCGCTGTCGCTGTTGCGGTTGTTAATGCTGTTAATGCTGCCAATGCTGCCAATGCTGCCAATGCTGCGAATTCTACCGCCGCTCTGATGAGTCAGTCTTCGTGCTACGCCAATTGCTCGTCGAGAGCAGCGCAGTGATGCGGATTGCAGTGAAGAGGGCATTCAAATGGACGAAGAATGTTAAGTTGTTCCCTCAGTTGTTGATTCCATCAATGAATGACCGGGAAAGAAAGTCGCCTCCTTCCTCCTTCCTGCTTCCCGCGGCTCGACCCGGCCGTTTCTCGGCCCTCAATTTCTCCGTTCTTCGCTCAATCTGGAAATTAGGGCAGATCTGTAGGGCATAGTTGCAACATTCATTCATCTTGTGTACTACGAGGTAGTATGACTGGGATACTAGATACGCAGTAGGACATAGAGACGTAGTAGACTTATCGCTGATCATAGTACACCATTCCTGATAGCCTTGGTTTCTATGTGCATCTCTGGTCTGAGCTACCAAAACCGTACAAGGTCTGCGACGTAGATCCCTACCATAGGTTTGGTTCATAACTGCTACAGCATAGCTAAGAGAAACTGATGATATGTGTTACCCCTTGAGATGAATCCAGAAGTTACTTTCGGGCCACATTTCCGTCCTGAGTTCTCCGTCTGGCAACTTGACTCTTCCCATACCCAAGCAACTGTACTCCGTGCTGTCAATCTTTAACAGAAGAACTACCATGCACTCAATACCAAGATCATATCGTTATGCATGTCTCGCTCTGCTACACAGAAGGTCGGCTCGATCAATACTGACGAATGCCGCATATCGAGCAAGCCCCTCAGCGAACTGCGTTCGACGTGCCCACGCACTCACTGCATCGGGCCGCTGAAGTGATCCATACTGGTAATGTTTTGACCTCCCTCACCCCAGTGCGTCCTGAAGCCAGGGCAGCAACGGAAAGACTGACTTCATGATCTAGATCTTCAGATGAGAGATCTACTTTTCCCTGCGGCTGCTCCAGCCAGAATGTCTAGGTACGAGGAAAATGTGATCAAATACCCGCTGTCACGGAAAATCCTCAAAGACCGAACCATCTACGCCACCAGATTGTTTCCTACAGGAGACGGACTTCCCGTGCTGTGCGATTTCGGAGAAGCACGATTCGGCGACCAGCACAATTGCGGGATGATTATGCCGGACTTCCACCGCGCTCCAGAGGTTATCCTGGGCTTTCCGGGCTGGGACTACCAAGTTGACAGCTGGGGGGTGGGGATGTTGGTAAGTCTTCCACATTACGCTTTTCGGCTTCGATCCGCGGACTCTATAAGGTTCGATGATCCAGGTTACTGACATGGAACTCTTCGGGGGAAATAGGCTTGGGATTTTATCAGTACTCGCCTGTTGATCACGAATCACAGGAGGGACGGTCTTTGGGATGATGGCGCCCACGTCGCGGAGTTGGTCGCTCTTCTCGGGCACCCCTCTCGCGAATTCATACGCCGCGGAACCCATGGCCATAATTTCTGGGATGAGAACGGGAACTGGACAGACCTGGTCACTATCCCGGACCGAAGTCTCGAACAAGCCGCGGCCGATATTGAAGGCGAAGACCCAGAGGATTTCCTGCGGTGATTGCGTCGAGCACTGCAGTGGGACCCCAGAGACCGTCCTACGATCTTGGATCTGTTCATGGACCCATGGCTAATGAAGGGGATGAGGGTGCGGAGAGATGACCAGGCCTTGAAGGACTATCCTCATCGTTGGGGTGGTTGAGATAATCGACTGATTCGGTGGTCGAAACAATCCCCTGGACTTTGCGGAAGTCAAGGCATTCATCCTGCGTCAGCTGAACAGGCATCTCAAGGGGTACTTGAAACTCATTCAATACGGAGGCTGACTTCAGGCTCTTGAGGATGGCCCCAGTTGTGGTCTCAGACCGGGAAGGCGATGGTTGTTTTCAGTTTCGCTGTGATCATTTACGTATCCTGCGCACTCGTGCTTTGTGTTTCTGTTGTTGTTGCCAACTGTGCTTATGCTTCTGAAGGGATCGGGAATTTTTCTACTTTGCCAATTAGTTTATGCTGCATGAACTCAGAATGAATAACCAACTCGTTATTTAGTCCAGAATTGAATGTCATCGGCCCAGCATTCGAACATAAGCAATGAGCTTACAGGACCTAGTGGGTAGCCGTGGTGTGGTTCGAATCGCCATTACTTAGCGCGTATCATTCTGGCCGTGGCTTACTCAATTGCCATTGGTGAGGACATGAGAACCACCGCTCACCAACGCTTTTTTCTACTCCGGACACTGACGCAGGCTGACAGCACCACTCTCCTACTCAACCATTGGAATGGGAGTCTCGTGCTCCTCCCCCATCCTTTGTGGGCAAAAGAATGGGGCCCATCCACCTAGTAAGCTTCATTGGCGGGATGGAAGAGGGGGGGGCGGGTGCATGGGGTGATGTGACCGAGTCACTGACCTGACAGACGGTCTGTACGGAGTTACAAACCGAAGTCAGGTACATTCATGTATGTACCTGTACTGTAAGAGTAAGAGCAGTCAGACTTTTGCGGGGCCCGCGTGGGAATTCACACCGATTGGCTCAGTGCTGCTCCAGCACAAGTGGGGGCGACAACTGGGACGGTTCTGCTTGGACTTATCCATAAATGAGTGGTTTTGCTTATCAGGACCAGGAGCATGACGATAGATTATCTCTCTTCTTGTAGAGTATCGGTCTAGCATTTTGCGACCGGTTTGTGTGACACCGCTTTCGAACAAGCTGAAACCGCCGAGCGACCCAAGGATGATGAAACGCAGACCGGACTCGTGGGGTCGTGGCTATGCTATTCCGACCTAGTCGGATATAGAGGCCTGATTTGAGTTTGACATCAGCATGCAACCGGCCATGCATGCCCATGCATTTATCCATCCTGGCAGGGCACACTTTTCCAAAGCGGTAACAGACACGAGTGGCTGGTCTGTGATACGTACCAGTATATCTTAACACCCAGGAGGACAGACGGCTAATGTTATACGAGTTTTCCCCTCACAAGCCTGCGTATGACGCTAGTATCTCAAATGCTGGGGGTGATGGGGAATGGTGGGGAGCTGCAATGAACTCGATTGGTCTTGTGGCCCTTTGATGATCCTTGTGTTTCCACGTGGTTCTGGTGTACCATCTTACAGTACCTTACCATTCCACAGAACCGTAAGGTATGACGTTTGGAAACGGCTTCCGCGGTCGGGGAGGAGGAGAGGAAGAGGAGGGGGAGAGAATCTCGAGATTCTCACTCCGTATCTGAGTCGGAAGTCTTCCACACCAACTACTGACTGACCATGAGGACCCATCCGTGGGGTAGAAAGGTGTGCAATTACCTTGCATGTGTTGAGAGTGCTCACTGCTCGCAGGATTGAACACTTTCAACCGGAATACTCGACCTCCGTCCAACAGGTTGCCTTCGTGCTTCCCCCTTATCATTCCCATATTTAGCTGTCTATCCCAGGGATGTCAAACTCACCTTCGTCACTCCTTAATTACAACCGCTAAGCGTGGCCGCCAGCACCGAAGCCGCCCGCCAAGGACGCCCGCTAGGACAGGCCCCGACCAGGGAGGTAAGTAAAATCACGCACTGCATTTTGTCCCGCTGCCTAGGGCAAAATCTCATGGCTTGTCATTCGTGGTCAATATTCCGATCCCTCTCCTTTTGTTCGTCTGCAGCAAACTGGAGAAGGGCGTGGCAGGGTAGGTCCAACGATCTTGTTTGGGTGCTCATACTTGCAGCTGCAGGTCAGTCGCTCGGCCGGGCTGTATCTTGATCGCTACTTGATAGCATTTGGGCGGCTGCGATGGCTCATTGGCGAGGTGAGCCATGCCAATGGGCTGGCAACCTATCATAATCGGGGGATGGCGAGGTCGATGCAACCCCGGCCGCAACCTTTGGCTGCACCTGATGCTGCGTGCTATATTATCCGAAGGATTGCTTCGCCCGGCTCTAGAAGGTTCACCCTCACTTTCTGGTTGCTTCTGCTGTGCTTCGTTCTGCAACCTGCCCCAATGGGCCTGACGGTGGTGCCTACCACGACGTCCTGGTTTAAGAAAGTGTCACACAACGTCGAGCCGTTGGTAAACGTGTGTAGCCTGCTTAGGCTGTGTAGCCTTTCGTAGCCCGCAGGGCTGCTGACTGGAATTCTCGGTGACTATTAGCTGGTCTAACCGAACAAGTACGGAGTAGACAACACTTGTTGGGCGGAGGGTGCGAGGGTGCTAGCAGTCCGACCGACCACCGGGTGGATGTGCTCCAGAGGTGTTTGCCTGTGGCCATTTAACATTGAGATTGGGCCTCGCGCACGTCCATGTTTCATTGTCTGGTGGAGGAGCTTAAACCAAGTCCTTTGAGTGACTGACGTAGAGATTCGAATGTCCCGGACCACATCTTCGTAGCAATCCGGCTTTCCCCCTCTTCCCCTCCTCCTTTTAGTAAGGAACCCAGGAATCAAGAAAACATTGGAATGAGGGAAACGGCCGGGAATTGTTCTCCTCTTTCTGAAGGAAGGGGTCACTTAGTCAGATTTCTGGTTTCTAGCATCAGCGCGGAGTTAAGGTGGGAATGGGCATGGAAGATAACTTACCGACTGAACCGACAGATGCCGCCAAAACCGATCTCCCACTCCCACGTTCACCGACAGCGGCCCAGCTTTCCCAGGCTTACCCAATCCATTGAACGTCTTGTCGGAGAATCAGTAACAAAGGCACATGATATAATTATGAATGAGATGATTGACAGTACCCTCATACTCATGTAGCAGGAAATCACCTCAATTCTCTCCTCTTTTCCCCTCATTTTCTCTTCAAGTCCCAAAGTATGACCGCTCAGGCCCGCCAGGGTGAGTGACATAGTACAGTACTTGATTGGGTAGGACAGTTAAGGACAGTTAAGATGGGACGATACCAATACCAGGTCCATACCGTACGTACGATACGAAAAGGCAAAGGAGTTCTCTCTAAGTTTGTACTGTACCTACTAGGTAAGTTAGTGGCCACTCCGTACGGGAACTGAACTATAACATACTTCGTTGGTGCTTCGAGGCTGTGACTAAGGAAAGGGTTCCTGACAGACAAGCCTGGGGATTCCCGCCATCTTCACCTACTGACTCTCTTCTTCTGGCTGCCTGTCTTGCCCACCTTCTCATCTCCTCCCCATTTCTCGTTTCTCTCTCCTACTCTCTCACCTCTCACTCTCCCACACTCTCACACTCTCACTCTCGCTTCCAATCTCTCTCACCCTTCTCTACGCCGATAATTACCCCCCCCCTCCCCTCTCGATCTTTTAATCCAATCTCCTGCGCCATTCTCGGTTCCCTCGTCTCCGACTCGGACCGCGGTCTTTCTCCACCTTTTCTCGAATCCGCCGCCCGTTCACGTTTCCGCCCCATTCCACGCTCTCACATCCACATATCCAGCCAGGCCCCAGCCCTGCAACAACTATCGGCGGTTCCGCGCACTGCGAATTCTTCTACCTGGTTCCTGTCGACAACCATCCCCGGATTCCTACAACGCGACTCCTCGAGGATCACTCCTGCCTGCCTTCCTGTCTTCCCATCGTGCCTGCTGACACTCCCCGATCCGCGCGTGGTTCTCATTGCCGCTCTCTTTTCTGGTCCGGGTGTCGGCTTCGGTTTCCCACCGTCAGTTGCCCGATGAGGCTGAATTAGGATTTACGAGATTGTGCGATAATCATGGGGTCTTTTCTGAGGAGTTTCCGGAGAGATGTGGTGAGTCTTTATCCTGGTCGGCCTGGTTTTCTGGATTCTTCGCGACCCATCGTCTCCCACTCGTCTGTGCCCGGCTGGTTTAGTATACCTACTCCCGGCGGCGCAATCGCTTTATCCAAATGCTGGAGAACCGTGCTGCCTCATTTCCGTTCATTGAGTGCGCTTCACGGTCGGGGCCGACGAGGATCCCATAGATTAATGCTTTTGTCCTCACCACTATTAAACGACGAATGTTAACCGTCTTGTCTTCAGGGACCCACGCCTTCGGTTGGGGCGCCCCCCGCCAAGAAAGAACCCCAGGCGCCGACGATGACCCCGTTAGAGAAAATGCTCCAGGATATGGGCTCGATCCGAGAAGATGGCAGTGACAAGTTCTTTGCGATGGAGAATGTAAGTCTGGCCCCACGACATTTCGCCCCTAGAACTTTGCTGATAGACTTCTCCTCGTCCAGTTCGGAAATACATGGTGAGTTGTTAACGCCCGTCGTCCGGTCTACTTACTTCAAGTACAGGCATATACTCCAAGTGACCGAATCACTAATGTCCGTGAATAGTTACTGTAACTCCATATTACAATGCCTCTATTATTCAGTACCATTCCGAGAAGCCGTTATAAACTATCCCACCAGAACACCGATAGAGAACCTGGAAGCCGCATTGGCCAAAAATCTCCATTACCAAAACCCGGCTGCTAATATGGAAGCGGAGGCACTGGCAGAGAAGCAGAAGGCTGCTACGCCACAGCGTCCAGGGGCGCCCCCGAATCAGCCACAAAAACCCGAAGATAAAGACTCACCGGAATACAAGAAGAAGATGGCCTTACAGACTCTCCCCCTTCTAGAAACCACAAACAACTCAGCCAGTTACGGAATGTCGGAATCACTATTTACATCGCTGAAGGATATATTTGAGTCGATTGTGGCGAGTCAGGCTCGTCTTGGTATAACACGACCACAGCGCTTGTTGGAACTCCTCCGTCGGGACCATGAGATGTTTCGGACTGCCATGCATCAGGACGCCCATGAGTTCTTGATCCTTTTACTGAACGAGGTGGTAGCGAATGTCGAAGCGGAGGCCATGAAACAGCCCGAGAGGAGCTTGCCACCCGCCGAAAGCATGGAATCCTCACAACACTCTCTAAGTTCTGGTTCCAAGACCCCGAACACCACGCGATGGGTGCACGAGTTGTTCGAAGGAACCTTAACGTCGGAAACACAATGTTTGACCTGCGAGAACGTCTCTCAGCGAGATGAGATCTTCCTAGATCTGTCGGTGGATCTGGAACAGCATTCGTCGGTTACCTCGTGTTTGAGGAAATTCTCCGCAGAAGAGATGCTCTGCGAGCGGAATAAATTCCACTGTGACAACTGCGGCGGTCTGCAGGAGGCAGAAAAGCGGATGAAAATCAAACGCCTTCCCCGCATCTTGGCTCTCCATCTCAAGCGCTTCAAATACACGGAGGACTTGCAAAAATTACAAAAGTTGTTCCACCGAGTCGTCTACCCGTACCACCTGCGTCTTTTCAACACAACGGACGATGCAGAGGATCCTGACCGATTGTACGAGCTGTATGCAGTCGTGGTGCATATCGGAGGCGGTCCCTACCACGGTCATTATGTGGCTATCATCAAGACTCAGGATCGCGGATGGTTGCTCTTTGATGATGAGATGGTGGAGCCTGTGGACAAGAACTACGTGCGGAACTTCTTTGGAGATAAACCCGGACTCGCCTGCGCCTACGTTCTGTTCTACCAGGAAACTACTATGGAGGCTGTCATGAAGGAACAAGAACAGGAGGATCTCAATGCCACCATGGCAGATCTCAATTTGAATGAGACCACCGTGAAGCAGAATGGATTTGTCTCGCCGCCCGTGCTATCTCATGTCCACAGTGCATCGCAAATCCCCTCGCAGGAGGACCCTCACCGATTCACCGGCCTAAAACGCGCGCCGACGGCGCCTCAGCTCCCGACTCACACCGAGCATATCGGCGCCGAAGCCGTTCCTCCCCATACTCCGGCAGCCGTGCCCCCTCCGGTGCCCCCTATTCCTGAGGTCCACACGCGACCACTGAGCCCCAAGAAGAGTGACATTCAATCCAAGAAGGAACGGGCCAAGGAGGAAAAGGAACGGAAAGCAGCCGAGAAAGAGCTAGAAAAGCAGCGCCGAAAGGAGCAAGAAGCTCGGTTCAAGGAGAACAAAGAGAACCAGCGACGCGAGGAAGCTGAGATCAAGGCGGCGATTGAGGCCAGCCGAGCGTCTAAGGCCGATGAAGACCGACGCAATGACGGTGGCAAGAGTGGTGGATTGAGTCGACTCAAACGAGGCAGCAAGAGCTTCAGCCAGAGACTGGGCAAGGACAGGGAAAGTCGGGCGTCGTCCTCCGGGTCCCCCGCAGTGCCCAATTCCGAGACGTCCAGTTCAAGCAATATGCCACCTGAGCCACTCCAACCCTTGTCTCCTCAGAAGATTACGCCTCCCGAGACACTTCTAGTCCCTCACGATGATGATCCGGATTCTCTCAAGAGCCCTAAGAGCGATCGGCAGACTCATGGGAAATGGCGGAGTTTCAGCATTAGAAAGAAGTCCTTCAGTATTCTTTCGTGAACATGATGGTGAACATGATGGCCTGTTACTCGTCACCACGTGTATCAGATCTACACTTTTCTTGCACATAAAAGACGCATTTCTGTCGTACATATTGTTTTTCTCCATGTATTATCACCCTTGCCTTCCAGACTGGATTCGTTTTGACTTTGACGACGTGGCCCATCCCTATCATGCATGCGGAAAGGACTGCGCGTCAACGAACAGGATCCGGTTTCTGTTTTACTTGCACGATTGTCATTCTGCCAGCTCCTACCTGCCTGCATCTTGGTGCATTGACCAAATCACTCTCGGTCTGCATATTGATTTAGCCTTCTCTTCATCTCTTCTTTTTTTCTGGTTCTCCGATTTAATCTCCCTGTGATACCCATGCCTGGGTCACACCACTGGGCAAATGGGGCGTTCGGCGAAAGTGTTTTCTGTTCCAATGGTTTTATTCCGGTGAGATGACACCAGGGGGTGGATGCTCAATTCGTGTTTATCAAATAGTTTGAGGGAGGATATATTCGCTGGTGCTTTCCCCCCCTGAACACAGGAGTGGTACTTCGTGCTTACGCCCCACCTCGACTGGACATATCATGCATGGAACTCGCCTGGGCCAAGTCTTGCGGGTACGCGCAGTATATAGACCTTGATACCAATGTGATATGTATGCGAAGAGTGTTTTCTTTTTGCAGGGTATTTTGAAAGACGCTGTCCCCTTCCAGCCTATCCGCGCAGGACTGACACAACCACTATCTTTCATGGCCTTGCTGGTAATTCATATGCGCTTGCGTCCAGCATCTTCGCGGGTAGGACCCCGACCGCAGTGATATCATTTCCTAACCGATATCCTCTACAGCCCCCATATTCGCGAGACCTATCCATCCGTTGAAATCTCGACATCACATATATGTGTATATCCCATACCGAGCAGACATCAATACAACTGCCATTTCTATTCCCATAATATATCACTCCTTGTTCTTACTCCCCAATCCTTTGACTCCCCACACAACCGAACCGGCAAAAAGAAGCACGGGAACACCTCGTAGAATTTCGCTGCTGAATATAGTATAAGAATATGTAGGTAGATAAGGTATACATGACAGATCGGGATTCGTGAAGTGCGGGTAAAAACAAGTCGAGAAGCTGTTGAGAGGCATCGAATGATTTCTTTTTGTTTTTTTTTGTTTTGTTTTGGTTTGGGGTAAATTAACCCAGGATAAGCTCGTAGATGATGACGATGGTATTGATCACGATTAAGGGTACTGTATACCGATCCCCCTACCCTCCGTCGGAGGCAGGGGGAATTTGGAGGTTAGTTGGTTTCTGGACTCGCGGTGTAGTGCGGGAGATGAGTGGTTTTGCGCGAGGGTGTCTGGGGGGAGGGGGAAAGCTCGGAGTATATGGCTTGAGGTCTCGGTGGGATAGGGCATAGGGAGGAAAAAGAACGTACTTCGCATGACGGTCCGGACACTGGCGATCAGATTGATGGTTTTGGCCTTGACGCTGGTGTTGTCGTAGGTTGCGCCGAAGGCTGCGTCGGCTTGCATGCGGCCCCAGCCGACTGTTTGGGAGGGAGGGAGCTTGGTTAGCTGAGGAGTTCCAAAGGGGGGAAGGTTCTGGAGGTTGAGGTTCTCCGGGAGCTGTGTGGACGTACTTCTGGCGAGGAAGCGGTCTTCGGAGAGGATGGCGAGGGAGTTGATGAAGAGGATGACGACTGCGGAGACAGAAGACGCGATGGTTAGTTTCGGAGGTTGGCTTGCGGATTGAATTCGGGAAGCTCAATGGATTGGTGACTCGGGGAGAGAGGGGACGGACCGTAGAACAGTTTCCCTAGGCCGAAGAAGAACATCTTGGCGGGAGGTTTGCAGGAATGTCGAGGAGGGTTGGTGGTGGGAGGTTGTTGATGATCGGTGGAAGCGGAGAGAGTGTGTGTACTTTGTGGTGTTCAAGGTTGGATGACGGCGGAGTGG
Organism: Aspergillus japonicus CBS 114.51; assembly: GCF_003184785.1. NCBI lineage: Eukaryota > Fungi > Ascomycota > Eurotiomycetes > Eurotiales > Aspergillaceae > Aspergillus > Aspergillus japonicus. The sequence goes on along the minus strand of NW_020291639.1, from coordinate 840,540 downwards.
GAAGGGAAGTTGCGGGAAGGCATAGGCACGCACCCACTCATGTGATTTTGGCCATCTGTCTTCATACTTCGAACTTCTTTGCTTCCTCGTATGCATTGAACACGACTGTATCCTCGCAAGGTCAGAACAATAGGGTCATCATGAGTGCGAGAGATGCTGGTAAGTGCTATGTTCATTCTCGTTAGAATTATAAAACGATTAACCTTTCTCCAGTCTACGTGCTGCTCCTCGCCGCAGTGCCCGCCCTTATTCTCCTCCATTTGGTTGTTGCGCCATACACCAAGGTAGAGGAGTCTTTCCATATACAAGCCATTCATGATATTCTGGCATACGGGATCCCCACGAGCAATGTCAGTGAGACACTTCGTGCCGACTATGACCATTTCACCTTTCCGGGTGCTGTTCCTCGGACATTCGTCGGCGCCGCGCTGCTGGCCGGTCTGGCGCGGCCGTTCATCTGGTTGCAGCACTCAGTCGACAGGCAATTGCTTGGTGAGTAGCGCGAAAGCTGTTCTCCGCCGTAAGGTCGATGGCTAAAGGGTCATTTCTTCAGCCCGAGCTATTCTAGGTCTATTTAATGCCGCTTCGTTGCTGTCATTTGCGGGAGGTCTACGGCGTACTGCCGGCAAAACAACCGCCATCTGGTACCTTTTGTTCCAAAGCAGCCAATTCCACGTACTGTACTATGCGTCGCGGACGCTCTCAAACATGTTCGCATTTGGAATGACTACCCTGGCGTTGCGTTACCTTCTTTCAGAGCCATCACTGTCTACCGCAGCGTATCGAAGACGCTCACGACTCGCTCTGTGTCTGCTGACAGCAGCTGGCATCATCTTCCGCTCCGAGCTTGCCATCTTCCTCGCAACCAACACGATCTTCCTTTTCGCGACCCGCCGTATCAGCGTCGTACATGAGATCATTCCCGCCGGGATCGTGGGCCTTCTTATCGGCTTAACTACGACTGTGGTCGTGGATTCTTTCTTCTGGCAGCAATTTCCCCTGTGGCCCGAATTCGAGGCGTTCAAGTTTAATGTTATCCACGGTCAAGCGTCAGCCTGGGGCATTGACCCGTGGTACTTTTACTTTATTAATGCCGTCCCTCGTCTCCTCCTCAACCCTCTGACTTATCTTGTTGGCATTCCCATCTCGCTTCTGCAACCCGCCACCCGCTCCGTCGCAGCATCTCTCCTCATTCCCTCTCTTGTTTTCCTCGCCATCTACAGCGCCCAGCCTCACAAGGAATGGCGATTCGTCATCTATACCATCCCTGCCCTCACCGCAGTCTCCGCTCAAGGCGCCTCCTACATCTGGACACACCGCGCCAAATCGATCATCTACCGTTTTCTCTCCCTGGCCCTGCTAGCCTCAACCCTAGCTTCCTTTATCGTCTCCACTTTCGTCCTCCTGCCCGCCTCCTCCGCCAACTACCCCGGCGCACACGCCCTGCACTCCCTCCACAACCATGCTATCCCTCCCTCAGACAACGCCTCCAATGTATCAGTCTATCTTGGCAATCTGGCCTGCCAGACTGGCGTGACCCGCTTCCTCCAGTTCCCCACCAGCCAGTCCGACTCGCCAATCTGGAACTACGATAAAACTGAATCTCCTCTCCTCAAGTCGGACCCTACCTTCTGGTCCAAATTTGACTATGCCCTAGTCGAGCCCGGCGAGGAAGCCGAGCTCATCCTGTCTTCCTCCTCCGTGGTTGGGAAATGGCGACCCATTGATTCTGTTTCCGGTTTCGCGGGACTTCGTGTCCTCCGGCCTGGTGATGAAGCTCTCGGCACTGTTGAAGGAGATCTCCTGGTATATGTTGTGGGAGACAGAGGAGTTGAGATCTGGAGTAGACTTCGCGAGCTTGCTCGACGGACGGTCACGCGAGGATGGTGGGTGGAGGTAAGGATGGAGAGCAAGGTTCTGATCCTTGGGAGAGATGGCGTTGAGACAGTTTGAATTTTCTAGACTACCACTTTTGTTTACAACTGGGATGTAGCTACTATATAGAGCCAATATGGTTACAGCGAGCTCCAACCAAAAAAAAGCATTAGACTTAGTTTTGAGACTTTCCACAGGTGTGGAAAGATCTAAGTATCCTCATACTGTATTGTTTCTGACTGAAATCTTGATAGGCAGCCTAGCTGCTCATCATACTTCTCATACCTCGCATCAGCTCATAACAATCTCTCATAACATTAGTTGGATAACGGAACATCTGAAGAGATGATAGCGAGGCACCCCGGTTCTTGTATCATGCACAGTCCCAAATCAAACAACCCCAAGTGTGATCTCTTTGTTTGGGCTATCAGTCTGTGAATCACTGATATTAACAATTTCCACCAAACAAGCAAGCTTCTTCGGTAGCGAACTGGGTGTAATCTTTAAAAATTCTCTCTGAGTTGTTGATCTGGCCGGAAGCGAGTTGATATTAGTCGTGTAATCACCCCAGATACCAGCCACCTCTGATAACGAGCTATATTCTATCCCAACATTCACTGTGATCACCAAGAATCTCCGGTAGCGAGCTGATCTGACACCAGAATCACTCCTGATATCAAACTATCTCCGGTAGCGAGCTGGATGTAATCTTAATGTTCGCCAACGTGCCGTGTGGCCTTCGTGGTATATAAAAACCCCCTCGATATCTCTCCTTCTTCATCCTGTCTTCTTCCTCACCACCACCCACTTTCTTTCTCATCCTTCCTATTGTCTTGAGAACCTCCAACAGTCCTTTCATCCTGAAATTTTTCTCAACATCCACTCATTCCATCGTTCACGATGTTCCGTCTCAAGAATCTCCTTGTTTTCCTTCTGGTGTTTGGGTTGTTCATGCAGACTGCCCTGACCAACCCTCAGAGTCCCACTTCCACTGATGTTGTGAACATCGACCACCTGGACTCGCACGAGGACAGCCCTGGTGAAGAACCTGACACCCAGCCTACTGCAGACCATGATGTCCCCTCCGTGTCCGACGAAGCTGTCCCTGATGACGCCGTTCTTGATGGTGACGACCACAGCGAGGGCCTTATCCAGGGCGGAGGAAAGAACCAGGCCCCACGTCCCGGCACTGTAAGTGGAGAAGGTTTATCGATTCCCTGTAACTGTTGCTGACTTTTGTCTTGCTGTTCTAGTGGAAAAGTTGTGTGGGCTATTGCGACGTAAACAAATGGTGTCACTGCCCATATACTCGTTGCCGTTGCTGGCTTCCTCATTACCCGTGCAGATGCATCAACCACATCAAGTCTCGCGATGAGTCCGCGGAAGACGATGGTCAGAGCGATGTGGGTGGTTTTGATGCTGTTGATGGCTTGAATACCACTGATCACTCGGAACTTGCTGATAATTCGAACACCACCGATGACTCGGAAATCCCTGTTGGTCTGGATACCGCTGATGAGTCGACCACCACCGATGATTTGGACACCCCTGCTGATCTGAACACCACGGATGATTCGATCACCACTTCTGGTCTGAACCTCACCGAAAATCCAAACAACCAGACGCTGGCTATCCTGCCTCGCTTTGTAAGTCATGGACCGGGTGCCTCTGATACCTTGTCATTTGCCCTCGCTGACTATCTTCCTCTTTAGCCTCCCCCGCAATGCAGGGGGATCTGCAATCTGAAGCACAAGTGCCACTGCGAAAATGGCCCTATAACCCGTTGCCGTTGCCCCAGGATTGGCATCCCATGCTCGTGCACGCGCTACCTTGATAGTCCAGCTGCCCGACTGGAAAACTTCCCCACCGATGAGGGTTCGAACACGACCTCGACCTTGAACTCCACCTCGACCCCGAACACGACATCCACCCTGAACACTCGCTCGGCCTCGCACACCGATGAGGATCTGGACACCAACGAGCAGCAGGAAACTAATGAGGAGTCGGACACCAACGAACAGTTGGATACCAACGAGGAAGTGGAGACTACCCCGGTGTCACATCTCGCTCAAGCGGTAAGCCCCTAGCACTTCTCCCGATGTTCTTTCGAGTCCTTTACTGACGTTTCTCACACAGCCCGCCGGGCCTTGCAAGGGTCGCTGCACTATTCATGGAAAGTGTATGTGTGGAGGCTTGACCAAATGTACTTGTCGCCACGCTGGCCAGACCTGCTCGTGCGTCAACTGAGAAGCTGTCTTTGGAATCGCTTGTTGGCATGTTTGGAGAATGCTTAGAGTGATTTAGACTTGCTTTGGAGCTTTCTTGTTGTTGTTGTCGTTGTTGGAGCCTTGGAATTGTGTTGTGCTTTTTCTCTGGCAAAAGTTGTTGTTGTTGGGCGTTGTGCTCGGATCATGTATCTATCATGTTAACCTTTGTGGCACTGCCATTTGAATAAAGAGAGAGTAAAAAGTCTTCGATCAACTCTGAGTGTTTCTTCGAACTTGTACCTGTACCTGTATAAGCAGTAGAGTGAGCGTAGCAACTCCCTCCGACTTGTGATATATCGCGTCGACGCACCGCGCTTGCCTGGTGCGAACTACCTAGCACTCGGCCACCCTCTCCCTTCAAATCTTGCTCAGGTAAAAGACACAAATTTCGATATCTGGATCCCATCGAGACATACACACGCTGGAATGCTTCTAGAACTTACTGTCTGCCTGTCAAGATACTACCTCGCACAACGCATTTTACACACCACTTCCCTCTTCTTAGCAAGAGAACCCAGGTACTTTACCTCACCTCAAACAGCAACCTTAAGCATGAATAAACAAGCAGTCTAAGTAGAAATCTTCGATGCAAACCGAACAGCTACCCGAAAATCATCGATCTCGGATGAGCTCGAAAATGGATAACGCTAAAAGGCCAGTGACGCCATAGGATCGTCCCCCTTAATCGGATCCATCAGATTCCCTATCTCTACCCGTCACATTGACTTGCTTCTCTTTGCAGACGACACCTGCGGCTGTCATGCACGGCGATGCAATTATCTGTCGACGTGGTGGTCCGCTGCAGACGCCACTCTTCCACAAGAGAGAGGGAGAGAGGGGGGAGACCCCCGACTCAGACACCAGCCTGTCGAAGTCGCTCGCGCAAGAGCACGAGAGATAGTCGATAGGTCACTTTGCTGATGAGAAGATTGAGCCCTGTGCGGCATTTTGACAGGATCTTGGGTACGACGGTATGCTGTCACCCGGAGATCACTATGTGCCTCCCTGTGCTGCGTCAAGGAAGAGAGCTTTTAGAGGGCGAGAAAGGAGACGGAACACGATTGTACTGGCCATACTCCCTGGAGTATGACTGGATACAGTACTATACATATGAGCATATGGCAGCGATCGCCACGGAATCTCTTTGCATCATTGAGAGGGGTAGAGAGATTATGCATCACGTCCGCCCAACCCTGCTAGTGTTGCTGCTACTAGCAGGGGGAAAGGGGGTTGCGGCCGGATAATATAGGCGTAAGATCTCTATAGGTCTGGAGGATTTGTTATCAAGCTCCGGGTTGCCGTGTCTTTTGTGATACCCCGCGAATGAGGATATTCTTAGAAAACGCACGTCCCCTATAAAAGCGGATGAAGGCACCGGTAAGTACTCCGTACCGTGCTCAATTGCCTCGACTCTGAGGGTTCGGCCAGATTTGACGTACTCAAGTAGTTGAGCTTGACCCGCAAAAATCTGTAGAGGATCACTATAAGATAGTCAGTCAGATTGCGATATGCATCCAGTTGATTTTGATTGGGTTGATGACGATGATGATGATGATGATGAAATGCCAATCGATGTCACCTGATCCACTCGGGGTGGAGCTTCGATCCAATCAAGGCTCGGGCTGGAATTGACAGCTCGCATTCCATTCAAACACTCCAAACATGCAAACATGATCGAGTCTCGCCCTCGGAGGAAGGCGAGGCGAGGCGAGGCGAGTTTAGAGAATCTCCCCGTTGGATCTCTTCCATCAGTTCATCTTTCTCATCTTCCTCATCGACTAACCCTCGAACACTCAAGAAGAGAGCGTGTCTGGCACGCGCTCTCTATTCCTTCTCCCTTCCTCATTTCTTTCCTTTTCTCCGACATTACCATTCTCACTGATAAGATTGGAGGCCAATCTTCAATTGGTCACCTCCCATCGCTCCATATCTCCGCCTTTCCCTCACCCCTTCTCCTCTGTCCTCCCAAAACTTGTTGAACATGGAACTTGGTTTCCCACGAGGGCTCGGGCAGAACCAAAACCAGGCGTACGGACACCGTCAGCCGCCAGTCGAGCAAAACTCAAAACCATCCGAAGGTCAGCTGCCAAACTTCCCGTATAGCGTCATGGATGCGCGGAGCATCCCACGCACCCTCGGCCCAGCCGCCTCCACTCCCGGCCCCGGTATACTCGAACAACAGCACCGGCAACATTCATCTTCGACCTCATCGTCAACCACACCCTCATCTATACCTCCCACCGGTCGTCCCACTTCGCCTCCCGTGGCTGCCACCGGCACCGCAGCAATCCACTCCGCCGCCGCGGCCGCGGCCGCGGCCGGCAGCGCCGAAGTTGGCCAGCAGTCGGCCGACTCCCTTGCGCACGGCAACGGCAACGGCAACGGCAACGGCAACGGCAACGGCAACGGTGAAAATTGGGCCTCGCGGGTCCTGCAGGAGATGAAGGACTTGATGCTTCTGCTGAGCCGCGAAGGTCGAGTTCTATATGCATCACCCTCGTGCGTGGAGATCACGGGTTTCGAAGCCCAGTCGCTCGAGAAAAGCGATCTGTTCCGCTATGTTCACGAGGACGACAAGTCCGTTCTCACCCAGGAATTGAAAGAATGTATTCAGACCGGCCGGCTGTTGCGCTGCCATTTCCGCTTCTGTAAGCCAGATAGCACCTTCTGTCTGCTCGAGGCGCACGGACATCCACATATCGCTCCCTCGGATCCCTCGTCGATGCCCAGTGGTCCTGGTGGTGGCAATGGTGGTCGAAGCGCCAGCAGCGGCAGCCCCAGTGCGAGCAGCAACGGCAACAACAGCAGTAGTGATAGTAGCAGTAATGGTATCAACAGTGGATTGGGCTCAAATGGTCACAGAAGACTTCCACGACCGCTATCCCCGTCGCCACCGCAGCAGCTGCAGCAGCAGCAGAAACAAACAGAATGCCGAGGGATTTTCCTCGTCTGTCGCCCTTACCCGACGCGGGGAGCCCAACTCCTAAACTCCTTCCTTGAGCACAAGATCGAGAACATCCGCCTCAACCAGCGCATCGCGCAACTCAAGGAAGAGGAAGAAGAAGAGCTCAACGCGACACAGCAATCTTTCAACAGCAGTAATAGCGGTGCCAGCAACAACAACAACAGAGATGCCCATATTGTCCACACCTCGACCACCACCACCCGCCAAACATACATCACGACCACGCAGACCGTCACCCAATCCACCACCAACCGGGCACCTGCCCGCGACACCCCCTCCACTTCCGGCGAGGACAACGAATCCTCCGACACGGTCACGAGCAACGCCGACGATGCGGATTCGCGCTCGTTCCCCGGCATGGAGGGCGTCATGGACCGCCTGCCTGCGGTCGACGACATGTCGCACATCGAGGGCATTGAAGTCATGACAGGTCTGTACTATGGAGAGGGCGAACGGTCCCAGGGTCTGAGTACCGGCCAAAAACACGGTCGTTTGGTCCACTACTCGGACATCGGTGGCGAGTCGTCTGGCAACGATCCCCAGGCAAACCGAGGAGTCGGGGATGGGGACCGGAGGAAGCGACTCAAGGGCGAGTATATGTGTACGGACTGCGGGACGAGTGATTCGCCCGAGTGGCGGAAGGGGCCCGAGGGTCCGAAGACGTTGTGTAATGCTTGTGGATGTAAGTTGATGCTCCTGCCCGTCTGACCCCCCCCTCTCTCCCACTCATTGCTTTGTTCGCACTGGGCCTTTTTCTTTTCTTTTTCTTTTCCCTTTCGTTCAACAGAAGACCATAAACTAACTACATAATTTAGTACGCTGGGCTAAAAAAGAAAAGAAACGCCAGGATCCCTGACCAGCAAAAATCTCTACTCCGTACTCTTCCCCGGTCTTGTCTTTGCAAGGTGGGTGTAATGGGGGAAATTTCAAGGGCCATTGACGCGACGTTTGTCATGATTGTTACTGTACTACCTGCATTAATTGCCACTTAGGGTTGGACATTGAGAACCCCCCCTTGCGAGGATACCCCCTGCTTCTTTCTCTTTTCGTTTCTTGGGATGTTTCGTTTTTTCTTTTTCCCCTTGGCTTGTGGACTGGTTTGTCTGTGGATCTTACTGCCAATGCTTTCGATTATGACTTTGTGTCTATGGTGGCATGATATTATCCGGGATATGTATATTCGGACTAAAATCGAATGGACTCGATGTCGCCTCCGGTTCGAATTCATGATCCACGCATGATCTTCATTTTGGGGCAGTGGGAAATGAGCTATGTTCAGATTGTGCATGGGACGACAAGATTAAACTATTGACTCTTATTCCGGAAGGGGAAATGGGGTATGAACAATGCATTAGACATGACAATCGATAATCGTGGCAACAAGGGAAAAGGAGAGACATGCTTGAACCGTGACGAGGAAATATGCACACGGCCAGACAGATTCACGGCTTCATGAACGATCCCGTCCGCTCAGTAACAACTCGTCCTTTCATCACCGACGATCCCACCGGACTCAATTCTTGACGGCCTTCTTCGGTGGCGGTGGGAAGTAGGGTTGCGGCTGGGGCTGATGGCCCGACAGCGTCTCCGTCGAGTCTTGTTGCATCGAGCGCCGTGGGTTCGGGGTGCTGAAGTGTTGGCGCAGGGGCAGGTCCGAACTCGAACCGCCGTCGCTCGGCGCCGCGGTGACGTGGTGCATGGGGGACTTGGGAGGTATGCCCAGGGGCTGCATCGTGGTCATGGGGATGCCCGGCGACTTGAGCACAAAGTCCTCGAACTCCTTCATGGCCCGCTCGTCTTCCCGGCGCTCCTCGATCTCCATGCGCTCTTCCTCGGTGATGATGCAGTTGCGTAGGCTGAGGCAGGCGATGCCAAAGTAGAAGAGACTGAAGTGCGTTTGTTAGCTTGCGGAGGCCTTTGAACCAGTTCCAGAGTAAGAAAGAGGTCAACATACATGATGATGATGGAGAACGCAAATAGTGCTTTTGCTTGCTGGCAGTAATGCACATTCGACTTCACGTAGGCCACGGAGCATTTCTTGGTGATATACCACGGTGCGCCAGGCTGAGGGTGGTCGGGGTCCGACATGTCGGGGCCGGCTTGATACCGCACTGAGTAAATCCAAACAGCGACCAAGCCAGCGTGAACAAAGGCGCACACGGGCGGGTAGAGCATGTGAAGGATGTGAAGTGGAATCTTGGTGATCCACATGAAAACAGCCAAGATACCGAGGACGAGGTTGTACTTGGTGATACTTTTAGAAGAATCGAGTTAGCTTTTGAGAGGTCCTACCCTTTCCGAAGAGACTGAGCTTCGGTAGTTGCAGGGGTTCGAAAACATACAGTGAGCTCCAAACCATCGGGGTCGTGAACGGGCGGTGATTAGCCGCTGCGTAGAGAGCCTCATTTGGGTTACTGTTGAAGCCATTGTCGGCGCCATCCTGCCAGAGCTTCGTGCGGTAGAGGTCATGATTCGCGATACCGGTCAATGTTAGGATGATGACCACCAGCGGCAGTTCAACGCCCATCAGTATGTACAGGAGATTATGATTCCGCCATCGTGTCGGGAAGTAAAACCTCTTGGAACCGAACATGGTGAGAGGAGGAGGGGAGAGCAATCGGTGTGAATAGTACTGCTTCTCTATTCAATGCCAAGATCCCTCTTCAGATCTGGCAGACGGGGGACTGCGAAAGAAACCGTCCCCTTGAAACCCAGAATCCTGCGTTGTCTGGCGCTTCGAGCTCGTATTTTCACCAAGATGTGTTGGAATGGGCCAGAGCCGGCTGGCTGGGAGTTTTTCAGTGCAGGGACATCAAAGACAAAGCCGAACAAGCTGAAACGCGAACGTATAGGCAGAGAGCATATGTCCCTTTGCAAGCAGGAGGGAAGGAATCAGAGAGGGCGTCTGTTGGAATAGGGCGGGCGCATAGATATGAAGTACCGGCGCCTCCCCGTAGGGAAGAACCCCCAGGTCGAATGGTTCTGGCTCCATGGGCACGATGCGTGCGGAGAGGGGCAAATGATCACAAACTATGGCGGAGAGAGCACCGGTTGCATGTTTCTTACAGGTGCATCTGGCCAATGCGTGTCGGCCAGGAAGCGCCCGCACCTAGGGCTTGTCGCCAATGAGGCGCCAGAGTGGGCAGTTTGGCTGCCGGCCGTCACACACTAGAGCCGTGTGATGGTGAAGAAAGATCTGCATCCACGCACCGAGAGGCTTGCTTCTGCAATGAGGGGGAGTAAGCCTGGCAAAGATTGACTACCCACAGGTACTCGTTGAACGGCCGTGCTCACTTGAGATCGAAGCGCTCGGGTGGAGCATCCAACCATGACTGGTGCTGCTATTGTGACGGTTCATGCATGATTTGAGGTTGAGTATTGCCCTCATACGAAGGGCATAAGTGTGCCATCGATTGTGTTCTCAGATGTATGCTTCTAAATGATCGTAGAAGTCAAAAACTGAAGCAGAATCTCTTGAATCTCGAAGATGGTAGTAGTACGGAGTAGTACGGAGTAGTTGGAGATGGTTGGAGAAACAAAAGGAGGAAACAAGAGCAGCCGAGCACATGACATGGACGTCACCACCTCGAATCACAGCTCACTTTCAACCTTCGTATAATTAACGATCCAAACAAAATCCTACGAAGCCAACAGTCAATTATAAATCCACAACCTCGAATCAAGCGCTCGGGTAAGGTATTATCAAACCGCGCGGATCTAACCATCACCAAGATTGGTGCCTCTTGGATGCGCAGTCACACCGTGCTACGCGGCCTGTCACGCCATCTCCAACAATCCCCGGGTCTCATTAAGCGCCAACAATCGGCTACAACGCTACAGCGTTACCAGATGAGTGCCGCAGCGAGTGGGAAGGGCACATTGCCCCATCAGATGCGCACTGCCGCCGAGCCCCGCCAGAATCGACTATACAACGTCCGCCTGTCGCATATCGAGCAGGTCAACCCATGCGTGCGACTGCTGCAACTAACCATCCCCCCCGAGGTGCAGAGTCCGGAGGAGAACAACCAAGAAAGCGACCAAGAAGTAAGAGCTTGCTCTAGCCCTCACGATCTTCTATCGCTCTCGCTCTGTGTCATACCAATTGCTCTCCACTCGTAACCCTCGTCGCACTAACCACGTCCCCCCCAATACAGTCCCACCCCGAACCATTGACCTTCCTCCCAGGCCAATGGCTCGACGTCCATATCCCCTCCATCTCCAACGCAGGAGGCTTCAGTATCACATCCACCCCCGCGGACGCACAAGTCCTTCCCTCGCTGGCCGAGACAGCCTCCGTGGAAGCCATCGCCAACGATGAAGCGGGCCTGCCCCCGCTCAACTCCGGGGGTCGGTCGCCATACGTCGAGCTCGCCGTGCGCCACGCGCCCTCGAATCCGGCCAGCGCGTGGCTCTGGAGGCCCACGGAGGAGATCCTGGGTTCCGAGCTTAGCATCCGTGTGGGAGGGAGCTTTGTGTGGCCGCCGTCCGGGGTGCGGTTGACTGATATCCAGAATGTGGTTTTCATTGCCGGAGGAGTGGGAATTAAGTGAGCTTGCCCCGTCCGACCCTCTCTTATTTTTGCTACCTTTATAGCATTGAGCACCCTGGGTTAGTCCGCGTCTCCGGACTGGCTTACACTGTGTTGTTACGAATTGCAAAGTGGTAGTTGGGGCTGCCAGAGCAGTACGGGATGCAGTCCCCATTTAGCCTCAAACTTCTTCACTCCTCAAACCCCAATGATCTCCTTCTCATCATGATCGAATGACAACAAAAGAAGCCCAGCTAACCAACAACCTCCAGCCCTCTCATCTCCATGCTCTCCCATCTAAACAATGACGATGAGATAACCACCACGCTCCGCCATCCATCCTTCAACATCCACTTCCTGTATTCCACCAAACTCCCCCAGCCAGGGACGACGACAACAACAGCAACAGCAACAGCACCCGCACCCGCACCCGCACCCATTACCCAATCCCCCGAGAGCGCACTGGACCAGATCCTCTTCCTCTCCCGACTCCGACATATCGTAAACATCCAGTCGCAGCTCCGTCGTCTCCGGATCACGCTGCACCTGTTCATCACGAACCTAGACGAGAAGAAGGCCTCTCCGCTTCTCGGACACCCATTCGACGATGACGATGACCTGCGGATACACCGTCGCCGGATCAACGCCGATGATCTGCGGGCCGCCGCGGCAAGCGGGGACGATGGGACGATCGAGCCGGGAAAGACGGTAGCCTACGTGTGCGGACCGCCGGGCATGACGGATGAGATCGTGGGGAGATTGGAGGGGTTACTTGGTGGCAGAGAAAGGGTGTTCTACGAAAAGTGGTGGTAATCAAAAAACAAAAGGGGGGAGGGGGGATCCATACCATAAAATTGGTTGGGAGAAAAGTAAGAAAGAAACCACAGTAGTCCAGAACAAAAAACTCGATAAACAACGATAATGCATTCAAATAGCAACCCAATCTTTTGGAGAGTAACCCTGCAAAACAAACAAACCCCCCTTTTTGCCAATGCCCGCAGATGCCGGTTCCGAGCTCACACATAGGTATAGGTATAATACAGAATAAAGGTCAAGTCAAAGTTTACTCCGGTTTGTCATCGAAGATAGAAGCCGAGCCGTGAAGCTGATGGAGCTCTGTGTCAATGGAAAGGGAAACGAAAAAAAAAAGAAAGAAAGAAAGAGAAAAGAAGACTCTTATTGGGAAAAAGGCGGTATCTTAAAGCTCTGGATCCGGTCCCTTGACCGTACCTCCATCAATAATCATCATCTCGTCGATGCGGGCTTCAGTCTCGCCATGCTCAAGCCGCTTGTAGGTCATAACACGACCGGGGTTCATGTCGAAGTCATAGAACCGCACCCGTCGCACGTAGCCTCCATAGCCTCCATAGCCGCCAAACCCGACTCCCCCTCCATAGCACATCCAAAGGGATGGCTTTTCTTCGTGATCACGGTTCAACATGCAGTAGTCGTTGACGTGGTCACTGGGAGAGATGTTAGCGCACCTGTATCTGCATATCCAACAAGGGAGACACCTACTGTCCACAGCTTACGAATAAAATGCCCTCTTCCTCCATGGCGTCCTTGAACCCCGAATTAAAGCCCGGAGCGGTTGGAGCCTCGGACCAGTTTCCACGGTAGTAGTTGCGAGAGTCGCGGTACTCAGGCACAGGAATGTGGATGAAAGCCATATTCATGTGCATGTGAGTGTATTCGTGGTGCTTGTTCCGCAAGCTGTGAGCAGTGTTCTTAAACCAATGGATTTGAGTTGGTTTGATCCAATCGTACCCGCGGAACTGACGCTCATCGGGGGAGTAAGAGTGGCTATCCAGCAAGTATAGAGTCAGAGCTGAGTGCTGAGTGCTTCCGCGGCCCAGGACCTCCACATAATAATTTCCAACGCCGTCCACTTCCTCAGGCCCCGCCCTCGAGAGCGAGTATGGCAGGTCCTCCAATATCGTCATCAATTCCAGTCGGGAAAGGTCTCCCTCATCGTCATGGTTGCCGAAAATAGCCGCGTAGGGAATTTTGCGATCGACCAGCAACTTCACAGACTTGAAGAGCGCGCTCTGCGCATCTTTGGCCGTCTCGCCGTTGACCTGATCTCCGCTCAGGACGACCATGTCCGGCTGCTCTTCGTCCAAGAGCCGCTCCACAAACTCCAGTGTCCGGGGATCAGCTTCGCACCCCTGGCCCGCCACCGACTCCGCCGGCACAGGGTCTCGGCACGCACCGAGGCCCGTGCTCAAATGCAAATCTGCGAGCTGCATGATCTTGAACCGCCCGTTCTCATTGATGCGAGGCACTGGCTTCTTCGTCTTGGTGGGATCGCCCCTCCGAACGCTAATCCGGGCCTCCAGGGCCTCCGTCCGGCTATCCAGTAGCAGCGGGGTATCCTTCACTTCCCAGCCAATACGAGGGTCCACGGCATCCGCGCCGAACAGGACGTCGACGGCCGTGATCGCCTTCTGCGAGTCACTCGCATGCCGCTTGGCTGTCCGCTTCAGCCAGATGCCTCCGGGTCTTTGTTCCCACGTCTCCTTTTCGTCCCCGGGCTTATCTGAGTATTCTGGAACGAGTCGGCTGATCTTGAGGTCAATGACCACTTGGTCGCTGGCGAGGAGCTCCTCCTCTTTCTTGCGCTCGAAGCGGACGAAAGCGCTCGAGGTCCAACCGGTGCGGAGGTAAAGATCCTTTTCCACCTGCGACCATGCCGTCTGTGGGTTTGGTTTGCAGCTGGAAAAGACGTTCACGGACGAACAGGTGACAACTGTCACATCAGTGACGACGAGGCCGTTGTAGTGGGACGGAAGGTGGCCATGGATGGAGGCAGGGAGGACGCGGAATCGGTTGTCCAAGACCACGACGAGGAGTGTGACGAAGGACGCGAAAATGGCGAGCTGCACGCCCGCTCGAACCTGGAAAGAGACAGCAGATTTAGCAAGGTATCTTCCCGCAAGCAAGTATCAATCTCAGGGATGCACAGATGCTCCAAACATACAAGTCGGCGTGTCATGCTAAAAAGTCGTGTTGTTAGTTATGGGTACCCCTAGCCAGTGCTAAACAGATGCGTGAAGCGGCCACAAGTACAGGAGCATGTTGAAGCACACAAGTTACGGGACAAAAGGTTCAGGGGCTTGCCAAAGAGAAGGACCTGATCACCGGTCATCTCACAAGGGGCCCTTGATGATTTTCTCTCGAATTCAGGAGGGGAGAGAAGGCGATCGGTTGTCTGGCCTGCCCCAAGCGGAGTCCGCCCCCAGTCCTTACCATGACCGGCAGGCGGTGGGGAGTTGGTCACATGGCTCTGGCCCGTCAAATCGGAAGCTGAACGGGAGCTATCCCTTTGTAGTTTAGCTGAGGGGGAACCCTGCACTAGCTTAGTTGGGGATATTTGGTTCATCGCCGCGGCCATTGAAAATACGATCGATTGATACTGATCAGAATTGAATGTCATGTCTATCTATCATTATAGAGTCTAGCACTTGGCCTGCCTATACGTCTATGGCCCTGTAGTCTATATCTATTGCTGCAAAAATCGCCTCTTCTTCAGGACTTGTTGGCTCCCTGATGAACCTTGTCCAATCCTTCCTGAGCCACTTTCTTGACAGAGACCTTGCCCGCCAGGATGTCTTTAGTCGTCGCAAGAATCGACTCCCAGCTTTCGAACAGAGTGAAGGGGACCCCTTGACGCTCGCAGAAAGTCACGAGATCTGGAAGTATTAGTCAACCAAACTCAATCAGAAGATCTCACAACAAGCCTACCTTTGCCCTTCTTAGCGAATAGCAGATCCGTCTCTGCCGCGGCAGACAGATCAGAGACCCCATCTCCCGCGTACAGCAAGGTTGGACGCTCGTTGTCTGGTAGCGCGGCGTAGGGCTTGATTTCCAAGGACTTGTCGTGGCCAAAATGGCTAGGAATATGACGTCAGCTCTGTTCGGACTGGTTACGAGGTTCAAGTGCGAAGGCCCTTACCTATCATCGTGGTACTTGATTTTCCAACCACCCTCACTGTTTATGTCCTTCCCATCACGGCTCTCAACTTCATTCGCAACGATGTAGAGATGGCCGTCCGGCTTGCCGCCTAGCAATGCCTCGAAGAGGGCACTGATAACGGGGATCATGCCGGACGACAAAACAACGATCGGCACATTGTTCTCCCGCGACCAGTGGTAGAACTCGACGAAGTAGGGGTCGAGCTTCATGTTTTTCTTGAGGTACTCGATACACTCATTGTAGGGGGTCTTGATACTGTCTAACATGTCGCGGAAGGAGTCACTGGGGTTGGGTGTTGAAGATTAGCCGACCGTCAAGAAGCTGACCCTGTTTCGCCGGACGTACCGGAAGCTCATCGTGCCTTCGAGGACCGCCAGGTTCCCTTCGCGGCGCTTGTCGCGCCCATAGCCCAGGTTATCGATCTTGCGAATGAAGTAGAGAGTCAGTCAAAGACAGCGAAACAATGGATCGACTCAGACTAAGAGATTACCATAGCATCGTTGCCTGTTCAAGTTCGTTAGCAGGATTGATGGACTGACGTCACGGCCAGAGCAAGCTTACTGTCTTCAAGAGTGATTGTGCCGTCGAAGTCCGTGAAGAAGATGATTTTGGGGTTGGTCTTCATGTATGGAAGATTAGAGGCGGCCATGGTCGGTAGTTGTAGAAGGATTTCTTTTTCTCTAGTGCCGCAATGTCAGACACAACTATATGCGATGTTCATTCAGTGCATTCACCGATCAGGCTTAATCTCAAAGGACGAAGGACGGGAAGGGAACAGCTGGCGCTGGGAAGCGGGATTGACAAACCTGATTGAGGGGCAGAAGAAGGCCGCGGCGGGGGAGCGGGCAGACAGATATCGACTGATTCCAAAAATTGGTCAAGTGGATGTTGAGGGCAATTTTGGGGAATTTTGAAGAGAGCCCCGCGTTGGAGAGGGGAGAATTAAGAAGAGAGAGTCAGCAAGTCCAGCAGCTAGACTCGATCAGTGAAAGAGTGGATAATCACGAAACCCGCCGTCGAGCAAAGATCAATTGGGCCACGCTTGAGTCAGTCGTTAGATCGGCGGAGTTTCCCCAGATACTGTGCCAATTCGAGACTAGTTCATCAGTGAACTGTTTTGTATTCTTTTTTCCGCAACGGAAATTGTTTGGGGGGGGGGCTTTTATGGAACAAGACGAAAGTTATCTCGGAGCTCTTTCGGCCACTCACTTCAGCCTTTCAATGAATATGCACCGACCCAGTCATGCTGGGGGTGGGGGAAACAACGGGAGCGGACCGTCTCTTCAGTGAGGGACTCGGTCTCCACCACTTGACTGCATCTATCACAGAAGATGGTCGATATATTCGACCACCACGGGCTGTGGCTGGGTCCGATCATTGGTAGATGGAAGGTTGTCAAAGGCAAATGCTTGGTCACGGGCGTTAACTATAGCGTTACGCTCGATGACTTTCTCAAAGAGAGAAGGACTGCAGTCGCTTGTGTCAAGCTACCGTCTGTATCCCATTAGTATCTGCAAGAACATGTCAAGCATGTTGGGCTGTTATACTAGCCGTTGTCTTTGGTGCTCCAGTAATCATTGTTGACCAGATCAAGAACGATAAGATGGAACAGTGAGATTCCTGCTCTGCACACGCACTCTTTAACTCCTCCACGGCCTTTTTCCGCCCTTTGGGGTACAAAAAGCGGCGCGAGTCGGACCGGAACCGGATAAGGAAAGCGTAGTCGGTCCCTTTCATCAACCGGAAAAGTTTCGTTGTGATGCATGAGAACAGTTAAAGAACCCGTTTATCATTTACCTTAAATCAGTTGCCCTCAATGGCGCGTCTGCTGCAAGCACTGCGTCGGATCTTGGGACCGACTCCTTCAGCTGCGCCCAAGACCCCAAGCCCGAGTCTCTCTTTACCACCTCAATCCATCGCCCGTCGTTTCCCGTCCATTGATACCAATTTTACCTATCTCCGGGGTAAGGCGATCACACCCGCTTGCGATTGCTGTTCTGCATGTAGTTTGAATCTGACAGTTCTTAGAGGGGGATAGAGCCGTCGTCGATGGAAAGACGCCTCTTTTGACCAAACCACTGCGCAAGGGTGGCCGGACAGATGTTCGTCGGGGGAGGTTGGAGCATAACGATGTTATCGGCCGAAGAGTGCGAGAACTGATCCCGTCACACAAGGGTATGTTTACCTTTGGCAATCTTGTACCACCAAGATGAGAGGATAAACAAGCAGAGCGCTGACCAGTACATATCTGTCCAGGCCCGGAATACAGGCTCTATCTGCCCACTCTCGAGGAATATGTCGCAATGACGCCTCGCCTGGTGACACCGGTATGTACAACCACCACAACGGGCTAGGAACGATCCCCCCGTCTAACGAAAGACTCGCAACCCGTCTAGATCTACTCCGCAGATGCCAATCTAATCGTCTCGCTCCTCGACATCCACGTGGCTCCTTCCTCCGATTCCGAACAAGCTCCCCTCGAAATCCTCGAATCCGGCACCGGCCATGGGTCCTTGACCCTCCATCTCGCTCGTGCCATCCAGGGCGCCAATTCCATTCCACCCCCGTTTCCAACAACCTCTCAAGTCAAAGACCTCGTTTCCTCCCGCACCTTGTCACAGCCCCCGGCTTCACCAGCATCAACAACAACAGAAGCAACCCCAGAACCGGCCGCCTCCACCTCCGACTCGACCACCACCACCACCACCTCAGAAACAGACCCCACCGAAACCCTCGCCATCCAAACGACCTGGGACAACTGGCGCTCTCAGCGCAAAGCCGTCATCCACACCGTCGACATCACCCACAAAACCGCGCGCCACGCCGAGTCCCTCGTCCGGGGCTTCCGCCGCGGCATCTACGCCGGCAACGTCGACTTCTACTCCGGCCCCGTCGAGACCTGGGTCGCGGCGCAGAAACAAGAACGAAGCCGTTCCGCCGCCTCGACCGCCGAGGCCGATAACCAAACAACAACCACGGCTTCAGAGACGGAGGTGGACCCATTCCTCTCGTACGCGATCCTCGACATGCCCTCCGCGCACCTGCGCATCCCGCACGTCACCTCGATCCTGAAACGCGACGGTCTGCTCGCGGTCTTCGCGCCCAGCGTCACCCAGATCGGCGACTGTCTGGAGTTGATCCGCCGGGAGCGGTTGCCGCTGATCCAGGAGAAGGTGGTCGAGCTGGGCAATGGGATCAGTAGCGGGCGGCTGTGGGATGTGCGGCATGCGACGAGGAAAAGCAAGGAGACGCTCTCGGAGGCTGGGGCCGGCGCGTCTTCCGTGCCGGAGGAGGGTGTAGAGGGAGAGCAAGAGGGGGCGGTTGGTGAGGAGGTTGCGGAGGGGACAGCTGCTACGACCTCGGCTTCCAGCTCAGCGGAACAGGATGCGGATCGAGTGCTAGTTTGTCGACCCAAGGTTGGCACCAGGATCGTGGGAGGCGGATTCATTGGTATTTGGAGAAGGATTGAGGATTGGAAGGTGAAGGAGAAGGTGACTACCGACGCGTAGGCTATGCGACACACACCGTGTGTAGCCCATTTCCCCGGAAAAAATATACCCCTTGTCTGTAAATTAGTATAGAAATAGATTGTGTGACTCCCTAGATACCCATTTCGGAATACCACATCCTGGGCACCTATAGGTACAGGACCCCGTTAGGACCAACCCGCCAGTCTACAACCCCCATTACGTAGATAAGTGTCTTACGGATTACCAGAACTACAGGGTTCTTCCACTGTGCAACCGCGAAATTACAAGTGATGAGGAAAGAGCAGCACTCTCTCAACCAACAACACCATCAGACCCGACCTCTTTCAAAGGGGGTAAAAGAACCAAATCAGCTTTCTGCATCTCCAAATGATGAAAAAAAAAAAAGAACACACAACGAAAGATAAATCGTATCAGGGTTCAAGACTATGTAACCCAACCGACCAGCCAACCATGCATACACACAACAACAGCAACAGCAAAGAGCAACATGACCCCATTCGCCTGTCTTGAGTGCAAAAGGATGAAAAGAGTTTCAAACGGAGGAGGGTGGGGGGGGGGAAGGAAAGAGGGAGAGCAAAGAGGGAAAAGAACCCGAAGAAAGACGGAATTCGCGACCAGGATCCAATCTACAAGTAGATCATGAAGCCGACGGTAGGAAGCCAGAGAGAGAGAGAGAAAGAAGGAGCAGAAAGCAAGCGTCGTTAAGGGAGAAAAGAAAAAGACGAAGAGCATAAGACAGATCCTAACACATACCAACGGAGAGAAGCGAAAAGATTGAGAAAGAAAAAGAAAAAGAAAAAAAGAGCTGCTGCTGCGCCATGGAAAAAAACTACTTTCCAAAGAGAATCCGGGGATGCAGGTTCGGCTGCATGAAAAGTCCCCCACCGGGCGACAGCAGAAACAAGAAATAGACTCACAAGAAGAATGGGAGGAGTGGAAAAATGCAGCACGAGCAGGAAAGCAACTGAAGAACACCACAGACACGCGAAAGGCCCCCAAAGATTCCGAGATAACAAGATAAACCGGCTACACAAACACCAGTTCTCGTAAGATTCAACATGCTCCGTTTCCTCAATTCCGTTGCGGTCCAAAATCCGCTTCCACAACCTTGCCCTTTTTCCCTTTAATGGTAAACTCCGCAAATAATGCGATATGATCACTTGGAAAATGAAAGTTGGGGAATCCGGGCACTTTCTGCAGATAGTCCTTGTCCACCTCCCCAAGTAACGCCGACACATGAAGTGTATTCGAAGAGAACCAGATGTAATCCAGAATATCCTTGAAATCCGGCGTGTAATTCGTGAAGCTGAGCTCGCCGATGGAATTGTATGCAGACTTCAGCTTGAACGGATGCGTCATACCGACCCTGCTGAGGTTGCCGTAGAGTCGCTTCTCCAGATCGGGATGTGCCTCCGTAAGCCGGCCATTAGCGACCAGATTGTAGGCCGCTGATCCAGGCGCAGAGTTGAAGTCTCCGCACATGAAGAGCGGGATCTGCTCGCCGCTGCTATACTCCATGGATGGCGCGCATTCCGGAGGGTTTTCCGTCTCATTGCCGCCTGCATCAGCAAAGCGGAACGCCGTCTTCTCGGTACAGGCGGGCCACTTGGCATACTTGTCAGAGAGCTTGGTGATTTCTTCCATCAAGATGGCCGTTTGGATCAGCTTGACATCCTTGAAAGCCGGATCCCAGTAGAGATGGGCATTGACAACGATGAAGCGTGAGCCAGTCAACCGATTTTCCAAGAATACGACAACAGCAATGTGATCCTTCTGCCAGAGGCGGTTATAGATGTCGTCTTGACCCTTGGCGTCGGGTCTCCGTACGGCCGTCTGGCCGAAGTTGATCAACTGCTTGTCGAGAAGAATGAATTTGCTGTCTTTGAAGAAGGTAGCGCAACCATCGACATTCTTGGCTTCCTCCTCTTGCATGCCCATGGCGCGTCCTCTAGGCCAATAAACACCCTTGTAGTTGTTGTAAGCCAGCTGCTCCCTGAAGAACCCATTGTAGCTTCCCTGGTCAACTTCCTGAAGGCAGACAATGTCCGAGTCGTGGGACCTCAACTCGCTCAGGATGAGCTCTCGTCTATACTCCCATGACAACGCACGCGAAGGAGTATAGCCGAAGTGGGATGCAGTGGCAGACGATTCGCACAGAGCGTTGTGGGAGAGAACGGTGACCTTCTCGGTGGGAGCGTTGCGGGAATTTGCGGTCTCGTCCAAAATGACCCAGTCTCGATCGGGTGGTGGAAGTTGAACTATGGCTAAAACGTCAGTTATCAACCAAGTGAAACGGACGTTTCCCAAGCTGTATACATACCTGGCATTTCTTCCCTCAAGTACTTGATCAGAGCTCTCGTACCCTCCTTGATGATCTGAGACTTCAAAACGTCGTTCAGCTGGTTTCCTTCTATGCCCAACATCTCCAGCCTGTACAAATAACCCATTTCGTAAGGGAGCGTGCGAATCTGGTTGTCAAAGAGCAGAAGTTGTTTCAAGCTTGTGAGCATACCAATCTCCTCGGGAAGCTCGGTGAGGTTGTTGCTCGAGAGATCCAAGTGAGTCAACTTCCGCAATTGTCCAATGGCCGGTGGGAGAGTTGTAAGCTTGTTGTGGTTCAGATACAACTTCTCGAGAAAGGTGTAACTGAAGAGGGACGACGACAGAGCCCGCAAGCCTTGTCCGCCGAAATCGAGAGCATACCAACCTTGCCGCGAAGATGCTTTCGATTTGACAACGCCATTTCTCTCTTCACCTCCATTCTCTTGTGGTTCGGGATGGCTGGGCGCGATCTGAATGCCTTTAGTCTGCTGAGCAACTGTCCGAGCATAGTAGTGGGGTGAGCTGGCCTGTCGCGACTCCACCGCTAATTGAAGCTGTTGCTGCCAGTGTTCGTTCATGGAGTCATCGAGGTCCTCCTCAACATTGACATGAGCCCCGTTCTGGAGGGGACCGGGAGTGAAATGCGGAGTAGCGGCAGCCAATGCCCCGCTGGAGAAGTTGTGTTGATGGCTAATGTTGTGGGAAGCTTGGTTATGGTGAGCATGGTGATGGGGTTGCTGAGCAGGATGCGGATGATGGCTTTGCGACTGGAACTTCGGCATCTGCATGCCAAAGCGTTGGTGGGTCTGGCCGCCATTTATCATGACATGCTGCCCTTGGTGGGTTTGGCTGTACATCGTGAAGGGGTTGAGAGCCGCTGCTTGGCTGAGAGGAGGGGAGCGGGAGGGTGAAGGGGTCTCGTGGCTGAATTTTAGTCTTCCAGTCGGGGAGTTGGTCCCGTTCCGTGCGAGGTGACGTTGGTGAGAGTGTTGTTGCGCTTGTGTTTGGAAGAAGAACTGCCCGGCCCCAGGCTGCTGGAACCTGTAGGTACCATCTGCCATTTAACGTGGCAGACGAGACCGTGAGGGGACTGATTGGGGAAGGGTTCTAGGGCCGATTGAGGCTGGACGAGCCGGATTGGAGACGGTGACGGCGGTGGCAGGAGAGAGAGGATTCGGGGATTGGATACGTTCTCTCCTTCTCTTCAACATGGGGTCCTAGGCGGAACCACCCCAATTCGGAGACACGCAGGGGTTCACGTGTGCAGCGACGCTCACCACTTGTTGAGAGGTCTGGTGCAGTTTGAGCCGGAGTTCCAGTTGATCGGATGGGAGACGGAGGGGCGATCGAGGTGCAAGCGACGGAGGGGGTGTGGGCAGGCGGGTGGGTGGTCGGAGCGAGCGAGTCAGAGGACCGGAAGACGATTAACTGGCCAGAATCCTGAATGTGAAGTTGAACAGCGCTGTCAGACAGCAGGTATAACTATCAAGGTGAGGAATGCGCGCGAGCAATCGAGGAAGCGATGATGTAGCAGAGACGCCAGCGACTCGAAGAGATAGATGGGAGACAGAGTCGCCTTGGGAGGCTCCGAAGTTGGTTTGCATTCGAAGGCGGGAGGTTGTCGGGGTCACGTGGTGTCACATCCAAGCGGGCGCAGTTCGCCGCCAATGGCAAAGCCAAGACCACCCTTTCTTTTCAGCTGATGAGTAAATTGATTGATATTGATAGCCGATGGCTTTCGTCTCTTCAATTTATCATCTCCTCTGTCTTCTCTTTCTGTTACAACAAAATCCCTTGTTTCCCGCAATCCAGGGTTAAAGAACTGTAGTAAGGTAACCCAAGGTAGCTTCAGTAGCCTCAATTCACTCTCCCAACCGATATTCAGGTAGCTTTGAACTATTACTCACCACTCTTCGAGCCCAGGGATCTACGGGGAAGGGAGGGGCTACTATTGACAACGGTAAGGGCCTAGTCACATAGTTACCTACAAGTACTAGTATTAATGCTAAGAGATGTAGGGGGTTCCTGTCATCCTTCTTGCCAGATCTCCTATTTACATGACTTTCTCCATTGTCCATCGACAATCGGGTTTTATTCAGACTGCGGGTTTATCCGTGCCGTCCCTCCACTCACAGTCAGTTCACAACATTATTGGAGACTTTGTTGGTGATTTGAACAGCTCATCAACCTGCCTTCACACTATCTTATCTCGATTTAATATAAAGGGAATGCTAGGACCTCTATGCCAATCTCGCTTGCTTCCCCGCAGGGTGAACAAAGGTGCTGACTACGATCTCACCCCCCCCCCCCCCCCCTTTGCCCCCTGGTCAACTGGAATTTACAGAATGACAGTTTAAGCAATGCTAAGAGGCGCACCTGAAGTGGGGTAACGATCTGGCCATTTCCCGCCGCACCTTGTAGCAACCTTCTTAAGATGTATACATATGTCTAGAGAGGTAGTCTAGTGTATACTGGACACGAAACAAAGTACTGAAATTGTCCGACCATCTTGTATAATAGTCAGTAGAGTTTACCCACACCTGAGCAATGGGACAAAGCGCACATCTACCCAAAGATCACCAGCAATTGTTGCCGAACAGCGCTCAGGGGGTGTGGGTTCATTCTCATATTTTCTAGGACATTCTATTCAGACCAACAGTCGATCATCAGGTTGAACCTGCCAGGGTTGCTGCCCCAGGGGCTTGAAGTTAACCATCTCGACACCTTCTATTTTCTCTGCTAGACA
The DNA here is from genome assembly GCF_003184785.1 of Aspergillus japonicus CBS 114.51. Lineage (NCBI taxonomy): Eukaryota > Fungi > Ascomycota > Eurotiomycetes > Eurotiales > Aspergillaceae > Aspergillus > Aspergillus japonicus. The sequence goes on along the minus strand of NW_020291639.1, from coordinate 816,370 downwards.
ACGCTCCAACCCATCAATCTTGCCCCTTTATTGGGCCTACCCACTTGTCGGAAGGGTGGCAAAGTCGCAGCGGAAGAACACAAAATGGCACAATGGAGGGTGAGGTGAGGGTAGAGCATATCAGATGATCAGTGTCATGTCAAATTGTTTCTCTACTCACTTCAATTGGCCACTAACTGATGGTTTCTACCGGCGGAGTCAGCCAGGGTCAGCTAGCGTGCTCGAGTCAATATTCACAGTGAGCTTACTTGAGCTGTCAGAATTAGGTGACACTTCGATCTCGATCTTGCTTAGAGGAGACTGTACACAGCTGAAGCTGAGCTGTTTACATTTCTGCCAACTCGGCCCCTGTTACAACTGTCGATCCGGACTGTCTTGACTCCGATTGAAGCCAGTCTCTAGCTTGAAACTGTATTAACCCAGTGTTTATGTCAACACTAAACAGTTTACTACCTCTTATGTCCTTATAGCTATATACGCCCTATAAAGTATACTAAACTCATGACATTGTCTGATAATTCGATTCTGGAAGATTAAGTCTGATAATTGAATTCCAATGATCTAATTCCGACAATTCAGTTTTGATAAGTCAAGTCTGCCAACCGGATAGCACAACTTCATGTTTCGTCTGCACCGAGATTTAAAAGGGTGAGCGAGACCGCTGAAGTCAAGATCCAAGACCGAGGAGAGCTTCTCTACAGAAGACCCTAAATGCGTTCAAGCTGTTTCTAGAGCCTCATTTGTATCCATCTACGATGGACCTGACAATCGGCCACTGTGAGTATACTGAGTATGATCCTAGACTAATTATGGGCCATGCCCCCGTTCGGCTTACCTTTACATGCAAGAAGTCAAGCTACACGACCAGGATTATACGGGATAGTCATTAGCAGCCTCATGCAAGACACAAAAAGCACTCAACTATAAGCTGGGGCAAGCCATTCAAACACCACTGGGTGATAGGTACAAAACTCCCATTACTCAATTCTGCCCCAACCCCGCCGTCAAATAAGCAGCCACCTATAGTCCACGAAAGCACAGCCATAGCAGCAGTACTGTACACAGATGCACAAACATAGACATGCAGAGATAATCTAAGCAATGTCAGCCCACCCCCACCACTTTTAGAATGCAAGGGGGGGCGAAGAAGAAGACAAACAGACAAGGCAGCAGGGCACAATCCAGGGCCAGTCTGTGTTTTGGAACAAGTACTCTTAACTAGTAGTTTAGTGACTGACCCTGAAGTCGGTACCCAGGCAGTGGTACCTCCCCGTCCTTCCCCGTCAGGGCAACAAGTGACCCGTGCCGGCACGTGCCAGTGGCCCCCATTCCTTGTCCTCGGGGGGGCCGGCAATGCACATAGCCTAGGTGACTTCGGTCTCTAGAACCACCCAGCCTGGCGGGGCGTTAGACCCAGAGGTTTCAGTGAGTAATGAAAATCCATCGTGCCAATTGAGTCAGTGAACTCAGGATGGAAAATCATTTGCCTCGGCCATGATCTAGACTGGCCTTTGCTTGCCTTTTGGAAGTCCTTTCTTCATTGATGAACGTGTTACTTCGACTATGAAATTTCTCCCCTCACAGACTCTTGGGAAAATGAAGCTCGGAATGAAGCCCATACCGATTGACATCGCCAACAATCGGAAAGCAGAACCATGGTGATGGGTTAACGCATCTCCCGCCGCCGTCCGCCGTGCCGCAGCGCCCATCGTCTCCCCGTCCCGGTGGGAGAGGGATTCTTCATTTCGGGATTTCATACAAGAAGATCCACACACAAGAACCCAAGGAAGGGGGAACAACGGGTAAGTCGGGTGTCATGATGTCAGACTTGTAGTGACATGCACTATTCTTATGATCGATTATATTATCATCTTCCTCAGTAGACTTGACAGCTGCCCCGATACTTCTTTCTCTTTCTTCCCTCGACGTGCAGATACTATACGCGGAGGGGGCGAAAGACACTGCCTCGTCCTCCTCCTACGGTCGGAGTATAGACACTCAGCCACAAGCTAGATACCCATGTCCAAGCAGCCACTTTCTCTGAAGTAACAATAGTAGTGAATTACATGGCAATGCAATAGTGAAATTATGATCTATGATCCCGGGACAGGAATAAGATAGAAAAAGAAAAGGTGAATGGGGGCCGGCACCTCGGCGGAAAAAAAAAAGAAAAAAAAAAAAAGCAAATGAAAATCCCAAACCAACTAGACCCATCCTACTACTAGACTAAGTACAGTACTCTACGTCGCAGGGTAGGGGAGTTCGTCACGGAGGAACAACTCCGTGAGACACTTCGAAAACCCAATTTAGACTTTCTGGACTTCTCGCAAGTCACAACCGCAGGAGACGGAGAGGAAGAGTGTGCAGTGGTGCACCTGTGTGGGTGTGGTCATCGTGTTCGCTTCGAACCTTGGATTTCTTCAACATTAATCCCCGGAAGTACCGGTCCCCAATTTCATGGGTTCCAAAGAGAAAAGAAGCGGCGCCCACGCTGTACACCGGCGTAGGTAGTTTGAAGTAAACGTATTAAGGACCCCGTGCCCGGAATTGGACATCCTCAACTAAACTTCCAGTTAGTACTAGACTAGACTACCTAGTAGTTACCCACCGTAACGTAGTAGACTAGCTCGAATCCCGAGACAGCTTTGTCCGGGTAAGGAAATGGAGGGGGCTTTATCTTGGAGAACAAGGCCGAACACGAAAAAAGCAAAGGGGTTCAATTGTTGTAGGCTGTAGTATACGGATAGGTAACTTGGACCTTCCTGCATAGTACCTCTTGTCTTTTGAGATTCTCACGGTTGAGTTCCGATCAGACGGATCAGATGCCCACTCTCTCGCGTTCTTGCATTGCATTCAGTCTATGCAGTGTATCGGGGTATGTCCTGATCTATCTATCGCGGGGAAAAGGTTCCGGGAGCTCGGATGCCGCGCTGCAAGTACAGTACAATATTGGCAGTTCTGGATAGATTGTCCCTTGTGGACATGTATAAGATCTGCTTGTTTAAATGTACAGTACTCCGTACTTTGTTCTCGTATCATCCTGGAGTCGGAAATATGATTTGATTCGGCTTCATTCGTGGGCTGGCGGTAGGGCAAAGATTTGCCGCCACCACCACTAACTACTAGTAACCATCGCTTGCTTTCCCTAGGCTAGGTCTCCGAGGTGGCATTTCGGGGAGTATTCGGTGCTATACTTTGGACGACGATTACAATATCTTCAAAAGCCGTTTCAACGGTGAGGGGGAAATAGATACCTGCTCATTTTTAGTCCACGCTAACAGGCAAGTCAAGAGGGTCAAAGGAGAAAAAAACAATTAAGGCCAGGCCGGGTCCATTCCAGAAACGTTGGCCTTCCGGGGCCACTCACTGCACCCAAGCCTGGAGTCGACGATACTCATAGTCAACTACGAAGTCACTAAAGTAAACTACTAAAATTGCGTCGCAACAAGTGGAGTGGCCCTAAGGGGTCATCGAGCCGGGGCGGTTCGATTTTCTGGTCACAATGTGGTTTTCTAATTTTTTTTTTCTTATTTGATTGGATTTGATTTGATTTTTTGCCCCCCCTCCTTTAGGCCTGACTGTTTTCGTTTCTTTCTCTTGTTCTCCCCTCCTTTAATCGAACTCCTTCTCCTTCCATGGGTCAGATTGACCTGGGACGGTGTCCGAGCTGCGTAACATCCATCATCACTACTCACTGCCTCCTCCCTCACCACCACTACTACCACCACAACCACTATCACCACCACATTTAATACTGTCAGCCTCGCTTGTTTCGGCCCTTTTCATACTCTTTTTCTGTTGCCATCAACGTATCATGTCCCTCTTAATCGAACTCCTGCCCCGTACGTGACCGATCTGCGCTGCCACTGTTTGTATGCGGAAGAATGCACATCGTTCGTTCTTAGCAGGTCCCCTCAATTGACGAGCATCCACCACTCCACCTTAACCCGCCGAAATGGATATCATGTCAAATGGACCAGCAGTCCTTGCGCCTGCCGCAGCTTCGGGCTCCGACCTTCATTCCACCGCCAGTTCGACCGGTATAACCCTGGCAGCGACGTCGACCTCCTCCCTCTCCTCCCTCAATGACTACTCCAACTTTCCCTTGATACGCCATGGCGATCGCACGTATCTCAGAGACCCCGACAACCAGTATCCTCTTCCCTGCGACCTTCCGGAGATACACCGCCAGACCTTGCGCTCGCTCATGCTCATGCGCGTTTTCGGGGGCCCGTTCTGCAACCCACATTTGGCCGACCGCGCCCCGAAGCGAGTCTTGGACCTCGCCTGTGGCTCAGGACTGTGGTCCAGCATGTGCCATGATTATTTCGCCCGTCGCGGCCACCGCACCGTGTCCTTCAACGGCATTGACATCGTCTCCGTCGCACCCGATTTGCGCAAAAAGGGTGTGAATTGGCAATTCAAGCGTCACGACCTACGCAAGCCCCGCCTGCCGTTTCCCGACGACTATTTCGATTTCGTCTTCATCAAGGATGCGGGTATGTGTCCTTCCAGTCCGGCCCAGCAAGCCTCGGGATTGAGCGAGCCGTTGCGCGTTCTCAAGTCCGGGGGGATCTTGGAAGTCTGGGATTCCGACTGGGTATTCCGTTCTCTGCTTCCCAATCCCGCACCCGCTCGCAAACTGGCCTCGAGAGAACAAGAGACCGCCGATGCGACCGCGACGTACACCTTTTCGTCTGCCACGCCATTCACGCGCGCCCAGAACAAGTTTCTCCAAGACTACAACACCTGGCTCGAGAAGGCGTTCGATCAGCGGAAATTGACGGCTCTACCGTGCGCCACGATGGGCCTATCCTTCAATGCGGAGGTAGACGTCCTCGAGAAGGTTGACAGCCGTCGCATTGCCATTCCGTTGGGCGAACTACGCTGGGAACGGGAGGGGTATGGAAAAGAAACGAGTGGTGGTACTCGAAGACAGTTGACGGCCGATCAGTTGTCTATCCGACGCAATGCGCTTCTGACGGTCATCCAAATGATAGAAGGCATGGAGCACATCCTTATGGAGGCCAGCGGGAAGAGTAAGGACGAATGGGATCGCTGGTGGGCAGCAATGATGACCGATTTGTTCCAGAAGGATGGCCTTGCGAACGGAGAGTGCTTGGAAGTAAGTGCTTGGTGGGGTCGAAAGATATAGGCGCCTTCGCCGGCGGCCAGGATCGTGAACTCAACGTTTGGTGTTCAGGCGAATGAGAGGAAAGGAAAAAGAAAAAAAGGAACCGTGACCATTTCTCTTCTCATATTGGTGATACCCCCACGTTTCTCTCTTTGTCTTTTTGGTTCAAATTGCCATGATATTCATTTCTGTATAATTTTTGCTGCGACGTGTGTTGGCTGCGATGGTTGGGTGCTATTTGTTCTCATAGCGCTGTTTCAACGTGCGATACCGCTTGAGGTAGTAGCTGCGTGCTTTCATCAGTATCGCTGCTCACATTGCACCCATGTGTTTATAAGCTTATGACATAACGATATATTGAGACTGTACATCCATAGGAATTATCAAGAGAATATGATCAACCGCATCGGATTTGGGGGAGGGATAAGTGGACAGGTAGCATGGATCAGTGCTCGTCGGCGGGATATCGAAGCAGACGGGAGCATTAAAGGCATGGGCAGTAGTACTTACAGAGCCTCGATTTCTAGATGGTTGAAAGATAGAAGGTTATTGATTGGTTCAATGAAGCTGCTGCAATTGCAAACAATTGAGGCGGGATAACGCACCCTTCTTGACGAACTCCGCTCGTGCTATACCTTTCCGAATCTGCTCTTCATTATCCAGATGTGCCTGACTGCTAAATGCCTTGTGTAGCCTGTTCCGGAAGTAGTCGTAGCCCAGAGGATAATTGCGGCCGAGGAAAAGGAGCTCTGTCGATCGAGCAGTCAACAGCCGTAGGTTTAGTGACGGTGCTGGGAATTGCAAAGCACAGCAGCCGAGACTCATGTCAGCGAGGAGATATCACCAACCTTTGTAGATATTGATAACTTGATAGCGGAGTTCGGAGCTAGTCATGATTGATCCATTCAGCGTGGGGATTGTTGAACAGTTGAAAAGTCTTTGGACAGGGAGATAACGACGAGGAGATGAGGAAGATAGGAAGGTGACAATGGGTTGTTGCCGCTTGGTGGGAATGCATTTGTTTGCTTCCGCCGGAACATTACCGGTGACGTCGTCACCCGGTCGGTTTGTATTTCTCGAGCCTACAATCAATCCTGCGGGAAGATGCAATCTATGATCTTTATATCTTGTGAAGGCCTTGCGTAAGCTCATCAGGCATCATAAATACTTGGTGGTCATGTATTACTAGTACTCTTAAGGTGGTAGCGTATACATAATATAGCTCATGTCATCCCAAACAACCCGGCTCTGCGATCTGAATATGACGCTGTATAAAATGCTGTATGCTGGACGGACCCAGATTCCACCATAAATGATAATGAATGTATACTATAGACTTCAGCCAGGTGACCCTAGAGGCCCAGATACCGATTCGATTGAATTGACTCTCAAAGTAAGCCTTTGTTGTTGTGGCCTCGACTGGCCTCGGCCCATCAAGGCCGCGGGGAGACGGAAGAGGAGTGAGTGAGTGAGTGGGGTTAGCCGAACAGCTCCCCGGCGGAGAACTAACCGACCAGCTGGAGAGGTGCTTCGAGACCATCCCAGCAACAGCTCCATCTACGGTTCCTATCGATGCTATAGTCACTGACTACACTCCTGACCACCACCATGGCACAGCTACAGAGTCTGAGAAGGCAATGCCTCTTCTTACAATCTCGATCTTTCGCAACGCCTATCCGAACTCTCTCGACCTCTCCTCCGCCGCAGAATGCCCCCTCGTCGACCGCGAAATCCCCTTCGGCCACAGGGCCCACCACACCGAAGCCACACGGCATTGATCCCCGATGGCTGACCATGACCAAGCGTAGACTCGGTCGCTGCATGATGTTCGGTCTCAGGCCGTCACAGATTCAAGAATCCGGCGAATTACTGCGACAGATCGCGCGGGATTGGCGGGAGCTCGTCGCGGGTAGCGAGGGCTATCTGACCGATGCATCCAGAAGAGGCTTGTTCAAGCAGGCTGTCGCATGGGGCGAGATGGTACGATGGCCACCTTTTGCATTCCGATGAAGCGTTTAGAAGCCGTGCTAACAGCGAGATGTCGCTGCGGCGCAACAGGACAGCATGGTAAGCCGACCCCTCTCACTGAATTGCTTCCATGTATAGCTTCTTAACCACCACGGCAGGGTACATATATCTCTCTTACCTGAGATCCGACTTTGATCTCAACCTAAGTTCACCAAACACTCTAACGAGGAACTCTAGGGCATGTCAACAACGTCACCTACGCCCGGTACGCAGAAACCGCGCGCGTATATTTCACCCGCAACTTCGCGATGCACATCGACCCGGCCCATAAAAAGGAATGGATGAACGTCGTCAGCTCCCGAGGGATCGGATTGATCATGCGAAGCATCAAGATCGATTACAAATTCGTATGACCAAAACCCGCTCCCCCACGTTGAAAACGATTTCACATAACTGAGTGCCGAGTGGCGTGCGTGCGCAGCCGATGACCTACCCCGACCAAGTGACGGTATATCACAAACTCGTCCACGACCCTGCGGCGCCCGACGCATCACCATATGCATTCCAGCTCCAGGCTATCATTCTCTCGGAGGCGCGCTTCAGACCCGCCGCTCGTGTCCACGAGGATCTGGTCACATATGACTACAAGCAGGGCAAGAAGACCGCGCTCCCGCCTTTCCTCTTTGAGCAGCTCAAGAAGACCTGGGACCTTCAAGAGCAGGCAAAGGAGTATTGGCGGCAGCGCATTCTGGACATCGAAGCGCGGGTTCGGACGCTGGAGGTTGAGAGCTGGGATCGGGAGGATGCCGTTGAGGATACTGGATCTGCCAAGAAGTGAGAGCTTCTCGTCTGCCAACTTGTGGCTTTGCGGGCCAGGCCGTGTGGTTGATCGAGTGGAACTGAGACATTGAAGACTTTTGGGACGGTGGGCTATCCAGTGACAGAAGGCGTTGGCATTGATTGCCAACTCAGATGCAAGCCAGACACATACAAGTGAGCATGACTTTGTATAGAGCCACTAAGCGAGCTATAGAAGAAACTGCACTGTCACATGTAGACATTGTTCGGACGTAACTAGCTCTGTGCCACCGGAGCTGTATTGTGTATATAGCACTAGTATGGTATTTTGCGAAACAGTCGCGATTTGCCGTATTACAATACCTGCCTGTATGGTTCCAAGTTCAGAACTGACATGCTCTCATTGAGTGTGGCGGTGCTCCGTCCTAGCCAGTCAGCAAGCTAGTTCCTGGTGCTCTGTCAAGTCTCGACACATGCTGGCCTGGTCTCGTACTCGTATAGACCATATATACTCAGTACCCACGCGAAAGCAGCTTCTCTGACCTCGACAAAGCCTCGAACAAAGCGCTTGTATGATGGCAATCTTTGCTACAGATCATGCATCCCCACGATTCCGTAATGTAAGTTTATGTTACGTCTGCTACCAATCGACTTTGATTGTATTCAAAGGAATCTCGGAAGAAAGCCGACGACGAACGATCCCGACTCAGCCTATCCAGTACGTAGAACGAAGAGCTGAGGGGGCAAGGTCCTCCGTAAGGGTCTGGAGCATTTTAGATTGGTCCCTGTATTCTGTAAAGAATTTGTCCGAGAAAAGAGCTTTTTTTTCTGCTTGCGCTTGGAAAGGTAGAGTAGTTCGCATTTCCTCCCAGTGAGTCACTGACAGACAGGCAGCTTGATCAAAACCAGATCTCATTGACCGATGGGTGAATATTCATATCCTGGAGGGGAATGTCTCTCCTTCATCAGCGCATGTCGATCCCGTCACAGGGAAGACCCGGGATAAACCCTGTCAAGATTCGAGGTAACACGATCAGAGAAATCTCTCTCTGCGTATTGCTTCAATCCCCCCCAGCACTTCAACTGAGGGGAAAAGAGGAAGAGAGAGGGGGAAGGGGGAAGTTGTGCCCGACGGTAAATAGTGCGAGTTTGCAGACCAGGGTTCTGCCGTCTGGAAGTAGTAGATGATCGCCGACGCCTTTTCCGCTGGAAGTTCTAGTTCTCTAACCACGCTAGTGTCTAAACTGCTAGCAAAATTTGGGACTCTGGGAGACAGAAAGGTCGAAGGCTCGAAATTTCCTTGGGTCCGGCCGCGGCGCCACATAAGAGGGTGGTGGAAAGTGGAAAGTGGAAAGTGGAAAAGTCTCCACTCCGCGTGGGCCTCTTTTTCTTGCGCCTGTGAAAGTGTGAACTGTGAAGAGGTCTCGCTCGCCGAAAATAGATTCGCCCGGACCGAGGCTGTGTGAGTTCTTCTGTATGGTATGGATGAAGTAGAGCGATCTTGCCGGTCCCCGTCCGGACCGAGATGACCTTCCTTGCTGTCGTTCTGGCATATCAGCATCTGATACACGGTGATGGCCATTATATGGAGGGGGTACATTGAAACTTTGTTTAACCAGAGAGCCATTTGGGTGGAATTAGCCACGAGGGAACCGGAGGCTTGGTGCGAAGGTTTACCGTATCGTTATCTCCATCCGGGGAAGTCCTATAGTACTGTACTGTACCGCACCGCGGCTTCAGCTAGCGGCGAGTACAGAGCGGCCGCATCTCCATCGTTGCTGGCTTCTTGCGAGATGAACGACTTTCATGCACATACTGTATCTCACCGAAACCCCAGGTAGAAATGAATAATGTCTCGAGCTGTGGTACAGGAGGACGGATTCTGGACTCAACTGCCGCCTATGTACATGTACAGTACACTCCCCCTTGCATGTGGGAAGTTTCCAATATGCACTGGATGCAACTTGCAGGATGATGGCCGTATCATACGTACAGCAAGTTGGACGTCTGATTCTGGGGTACATCTTTCCATCTGGCAGGCAGGTGGTCAAGATGTCGAGCCGTACATCATCAAGCATGACCGGCGAAAATCCAACTGTAGCTTATTGATGTTGCGATGGTCTACTCTGTTCTCTGCTCAGACTCACATCACGATTTAGATCCCCCAGTATAATAGGCTCTATTCTGCCAGGCGGCCAATGAAGACTAATTACAGCTCTCGGATCGCCAGATTGGCTTCTTCACGCTTGGACCTTGGCCTTTATCGAATCGTTAGCCTGGAAAGGACCTTATCTAATTATGAGTAGTATGAGTACGTTGGTCCCAATCCGACTTTGCCCTTTCGAGGAGGATTTTCTCATAGCCTAGCACTCTTTTGATCCTTGCTTGGAGGAGGGAAATGGGGGGAGCCCTGAGAAGGGCGATTAATAAGAGTCTTTCCTGCCTTGTGCTACATGAGTAGGTATCCGGGGAAGGGAAACTCTAGATGATCGACCCACACACACACCCTGCCTACTGCCTGACTGCATTCCCGTTTGCCCTGCTCATTTCAGCGGCTGGATTTCCCTCTAGCAGGACCAACTGACAGCAACAGATAACGGGCACGAAGATACAGTATCTAGTCGACGAGCCAAGGATGACCAAGCCTATCCATCATCTGACAAGACTTGCGGGGTCGCATTCGACCGCTGGGCCAAGTCAAAACTGAGCTGGACGCAACTTGCCCGTTCGGGGACATGGCCGGTCGATCCCCTCCGCAGGGCTTGTATCCTCCCTGCCCCTGTCCATAAACAAACCCATTTACCCTGGATTCCACATTTGCCCTAGACAAGAGCATGAACTTGCTGGCCCATTGGGCAATGCAGATTGGACAGCGATTTCGCCTTTCGTTCCGACGGTCCTGAAGTAGGAGGTGTGCTGAAGAGACAGACCGTGATGCTAGATGATGTTATCCGACAGGCGGTCGGTCGATGATGAAATACCGTATCTGCAGGTATGGTACCGGTTTCGTCAGACAGCTCTCTCTCTCCAGGGTATCGAGCTCTCCACACTTGACAGCTTTGAAAGGACAACCGCAGGCTACCTCAAGGGTCGTACAATCAGACAGCTGCGACGACCTCGCAAACATTCTTGACGTCTCCGAATAATCTCTCACTGCCTAGGCCTTGTAGATTCATAGGTGAACTTCCAAAGTATATTGTCATTACAAATACGAATGCACTGGTGGCGCGATCAAGCGAGTGTCAACTGACTTGTCACTGACCCTAGCCTGATAAGACCAGTGCTAGAACTTAAAGACGCTTATCTAGACCTGAAACATATAGTGAGGTCGTGTGTCCGGCGAAGATCTCCTTCCCTTGTATCCTCGGCTATGCGTTTGTTATCTGTTTGTCGACTGCAAGTTGAAGGAATGACCAAATGATGCGAGGGGGAGAGTTTCAACTGCATGTAGCCCAACTGCGGCTTAGAATTGAGCGTCTGTTGTCATTACCTCGTACTATTCGAGGAGCACACAGCCCTTTCCCCCGTCTCCTCACAAGAAAAGCCTACGTGGGATGGGATCGCCAGATCGGCCAGTCTAGTTGTGCCCTAACGCTGGACCAAGCGCATCAACCCCGGTCATGTCAGAAGCCAAGAGCATAAGACACAATCAGCGGGCGAACGCGCGTGAAGGAGGGGTAAAGAGTGAAAGGGTGAGCAACAATGTCCCTTTGTAGGCCTATCAAAATAGCTTGATTGCAGCCAGGCCGGGGTGAACACGTAGGCTCACGAGCCTGTTTCGTCTTATGGTCAGTCCGTCCCTAGAGGCTGAGATTCAGACCCCGCTGATCATGTTGGCCGGGAGAAAACCAATTCAGATGTACTGTTCATGTGAGAGATACTGGCACGCTGTCAGCGATGCCATCATGATATTGTATTGTCCTGTACTGTATTCATGTGTTGGTGTAGTGGTGGGTAGAAGCAGCATGTACAGTAGTTTAGCTAGGCGGGTGAGCGGCCCGTTGAAGATCGGGGTTGAGCGTTTGTTGATTGTCCTTCAACCTGTCGGAGGGACTGACAAAGACTGTTTCGGATAGCAGCAATTTTAGTCTCAGCCTTGAAAACAGAGAGAGTCCGTTTTGAATCGGTACCAGCTTGGGGGGGGGGGGGCGCAATTGTGGCTGAAGAGCCAGGTGTCTAGTTTCTCCTGCATAGAGCCGTCAGACAACCAATTGCTTCGGGTGTCAATCTCTGGTATTGTGTCAGCGGGTATGTAACTATGTATAGAGCTTTGTCCTTTGTGAAAGTGTTTCAAGATAATAGAGGTGAAGAAGTTCAAGAAGTACAGGCCACATAGCTTGTTGTTCGAGGTAGGTGAGTCTAATAGTTGTTGTTGGTGGTAGACTCAAGAAAGTCGACAGCTGAATGCCTCCGTCCGTCCTGCATCAGCCCATTCCTTCCCATCAGCCAACCGGAATCCGGCGCAGTGCGAGCCACGTACTGTAATGTCAGGTAACATGTGATTCTCGATACGACAAAAGGTATTGATGCCTGAGGTGCTACAGGTGTTTCTGCCTGAGAAGACGACCCTTCTTTTTTTTTTCGGCGCTCTGACGATCCGTTCCAAGCTTTTGCCTGGTCTTTTTCCCGCCGCTTCGTCTATCCAGAAACCCAAAAGTCTCTAACCAAACCTCAGTAACCTTCATTTTTCCTTTCATCTTTCTCTCTCTCTTACTTGCACTCTCACTCTCTCAATTTCTTACCTTCTTCCACCTCTTTTCCCCCTCCACTCTACCCCCCCCCGCCACCCTTTCCTCTCTCTCTGTTCTCTGTCTCTTCTCTTCTCTTCCTTACTCGTTCTTCTTCTCCAAACCCACTTTCTCACTCATCCACCCCCCTCTACCCTCTACCCAATTCTGATCCAATCCCATTTCTTCTTTCCTTTCCTTTCTCATCTTAGTTCTGGCTCCATCCCATTCCCGTCCATTTCCTCTCTTATCCTTTCCCTGTCATTCCTTTTTTTCCTTCCCGCACGCTTCCTTGTATTGAAACCCTTCTCTCCCTTTCTCTATCTCTTCACTCCCCTCCCCCCGAAAATTAAACATCATCTCTGCTCACCATCTCCCGCACTTCCGTTTCTCCTTCCGAACTCCCCTCCCCTTCCCGTACCCTTTTCCGACGCTGTCTTCGTCTTCAATTCTCGCCTGGTCCAAGTCCTTGGCTCCCTCTTGCCAAGCTGACTCGGACCTAGGTACTTAGGCTCCCTTGTCCATGCCACGTTCATCGGCTACGGCTAGGAAGAGTCATAGCAATCGAAATGAGAACGGTCTTGTCGGTCCCGGAAAGAAAGTGAACAAGCAAAAGTCGAATGGAAATCTGAATGGGACCTCCGCCAGCGCCTCGAATCCGACTTCTGGCCCTTCCACTCAGGTCGACTGGCAACCGTCCCGCTCATCCAGCGACTCGGCTCTAACCTCAACCGCCGCATCGACAAGCAAGGTGAACGGAAACGCTGATTCTTCCAAGGCGGAGGGTAACGGACGAGGTCAACTGAATGGATACGCAAAAGGCAGCGCGGACATGTCATACGGTCAGACGAATGGTGCGGCGCCGCAGAATGGCGGACTCGCAGTCCAGGCGTCGCGTCGGACGGACAAGTCGGTGACCGGCACCAAAAGGTCGGCCTCCAGTGCTTCGATTAATCCGCTTCAACTGGCGTCTACGATCCTCAAGTCTTGTCCGATGTACGACACGATCGCAATCTTGATCTTTCTGCTTCAACTTCCGCCTATGGTTCTCACTCTGGTCCAATTCTTGTTCGCTTCTTTGACCTTCATGCCGCCAGGTGGCGCGTCTTCCGGCTCCCTGACCTCCAACTTCGACATCTTCCAGGGTCCCGCCGGAACACCATCGCTGGGTACAATGATTGCGATGGATGGGTTCTGCCTGTTGTTCTGGGGCCTCTTCATGTGGACCTGGGCGCAGAATTTCGCCTTAGATCTCGCTCACGTGCAAGTCGCCATCACCCTTGGCGGCGGAGGCTCTGGAAAAAATGGAGGGGTCAATGCGCTCTGTGTTGGCATCGTCCTCGTATTACATCTTATCCGCAGTAAAGGTATACAGGATTTTGTTATAGGTCATCTGCTCTCATCCAAAATCGTCAGCCCCGATCTTCTCTCGCACTATTCCCACCTTATGCCCACCGAATTTCGACGCACCGAACCGCAAAGCTCTCCGAGCTGGATTCGAAGTCTACTTGCGGTGCATATATTGGCTCAAGCTGGTACTGCCATGGCGAGACGGTCGATGGCTAAGAACCGGTCCCCGGTCCCCCCTCGGAACGGCAAGCGCGTGGATACCGAAGCGTCCGCCGGCTCGCAAACACAAATCGATTCTGCATTCGAGTCTGGCGCCAGTGTCTCTTCCTATATCGGTGCCGATGGTCAGATTGTTACGCCCGCCACTCTCAAGGACGGTCGCGATAGACTGATTTCGGCCAAGAAACGCAGGAGGCAGGCGAACCAGGTTCGGAATCGTCAGCCTTTCTGGGCCGCACTCGCAAGCACGAAGGTGACGGTAATGAGGGAATATGAGCATTCTAGGGCTTTATCGAAAACTGGCAGAGGTCTCGCAATGACGGAGGAGGATCTACAAGGAGTGTCTCTGGATGACGGGCTTGTTTGGATAACCGAGATTGATAGCTCTACCATCAAGTTTGCAGCGGGCGATCTTGCTTCGCCCGATGATTCTTCGGTTTCGGGAGCTTGCGAAGCGGGACGTCTTGGTGGGGAAGAAACAGAACCATTCTATGTCTGTGTTAACGGTGCACTGTGGGCGACCGCAGTGATCAACAAAGTACAGGACTCGTCTAAGGGCTCACACACGGTGCATTGGCGGGGTGAGATTTCGGGTCTCGCGCCGAACTGCGCCTACACCTGCTCCTTCATGCGGAGCGATACTGACGAGGAGATCTGTGTCATGAGCGTCAAGACTCCCGCCGCAAATGACGCAGAGCAAGGTAATACGAAGCCTCTACGCAATAGATTCCAATCTCACTAACGCCACTTCTAGTATCTTCGGTATCAGTTCCCCCGCAGCCAACGTATCGTCCGTCTTCCCCGACTACCACACTCAAGAATTCCATCGTCAACGCCGAGGTCAAGCTGAACGAGAAACGCTCTCGGCTGAGAAAGGCCAAAAACGATCACAAGCTCGCAATCTCGAAAATTCGGAAAGAGTTGGAAAACTTCAATCACCGGCTTCAGAGCGGTACGGATGAAAATCGACAGAAGCAGCGCTCGCTACAGCTCGAAAGGAATATCAAGCAAACCGAGGAGGCCACCGCCGTACTCGAAAGCCAGTTGGACACCTTGCAGAACGTCCCGGAGGAGGAACTCGAGGAATGGACAAGCCAGAAGGCCAAATTTGACCAAGAGTTGGAACAGCTCAATCTGGTCAAGGAGGAACTCGTCGCTGCTCGAACTGCAATCTCCCGTGAGGTGTCATCTTTGGAAAGTGAATTGAATTCCACTGTTCAGAGGAAAGAACGTCTTCAAGGCCGCCGGACTCGCGTCAACGAACAGTACGAGCGCATTGTCTCTGCTAACGCACAGGGTCTCAACGAGAGGGAGCGTCGTGCCGCAGAACAATTTGCGAGGGAACAGGACCAAGCCAAGCTGGAGGTCAGCTTTAACGAGCAATTTTCCAGCATCGGTCAGTCTGTGCAGGAGTACCAGTTGCGCACCAATCAACTCTGGCAGCAAGCTGCCGCTATTGAACAAGCCATTCAGCAGCAGCAACAGCAGCAGATGCTCCTGGATCCCGCCCCGCTCACTCCGGAAGGGAATTTGCCCGGCACGAACCCTCTCACCGATGCACCCAGTCTGTCCCTCGCCGCGTTGACGGCTGCTCCCACCACCCGATCAATTTTGGGACTGAGTTTCCCCGCGTTGAAATCTAGCCCTCTTCAGCAGACGTCGTCCCCTATCGGTGATTCCCTGTCTCACCCGGCCAGCCCGGTTCAGGCTCCCTCTTACCTTGCGCACTTTCCGACATCCCCGATTGGCCATAGCGGTACCTACTTCGATGCTGATTTCGCTACACGGGACCGCTCGTTCTCCAATCGATCTGCACGAAGCAGTCTGTATGGGTCTGATTTTGTGGACACCCACAGCCGTCGACCTCCTTATCAGTTCGATTTGTCCGATTCGGTTGCAGACAAGCGGAGTATCTCTGGCTCAGATGCAAACGCTCAAAGTGCGGGTGTCCGACCCATTGCTAGCCCGTTCCAGCGGGCCGGCAGCCGGGGCAGTGGCAGTGGAAGCGGCGGTAGTGGCAGTGGCAGCAGCGGCAGTGGTAGTCCCAGCTCGACTGGCAAGGGCAACTAGGATCTTGAGATCAGGACTGGACTGGGGCTTCTTGCTCCGGGACACCCTGACTTTCAAAACTCGTTGCATTCCTTTCCGTGTTTGTTGATCTTCATACGTGGTGCTCCGGGTTGTGTGGGTGATCGCATGTCTTCGGGTTTGGTGGACCGACAGGGTTGGTTGAGCCGGGAGCTGTGATGCTTGTTGATCTGGTTCTTATCGCAAGCCTATGAACAAATAAAACCGTGTCATTAAGTAGAGTCTAAACTTCCTACATCGCGATAAAAGAAACTTGTTGCCTGAAGTCTGCTTGTCGTAATCGGGGCTAGAGATCTATGAACTTTAAGACCTGCATCCGACTAATGCCATAGAGTATGTAGTGCAGTGATCAACGAGCCTGTCTAGCCGAGTAACCGACTATAGTGCATGCATCTTGAGCCGAAAACCATTCAACCTCTATGTCATCTGGTGTATATTTACGTGACTCGAAATCTCTATATAAGGGTATAGGTACAGTACACTCACTTCCACTCTATTCCAACTCGACACACAACCCGACTATTCCCAGCCCCCACAAACGCAAGCCCTATAACCAACCAGCCTAACAGACAAACCCATGCATGTCCCAACCCATACACCTCTGAAGGACATGGTCAAATCTCCCTCCCCATCTCCCAAAACCGCGTATCCGCATACGTCAAGCATAACTCCTGGGCGTCCTGCTGGACACGGTGGTCTATCGTCGTCGCATCTTTCTGTGGTGTGATCGCCCGCACCACCCTCGCCACCACAATCGTATGATCCTGCACTTGGATCGACTGCGGCAGCAACCGACATTCGAACACGAAGGGGAAATCGTCCACCTCCTCCTTTCTCGGGTGTGCACGGCCGGTAGGTTGGTGCTTCCTGCGCCGTAACAACGGAAGAGGAGGGGGAGGGGGCGGTACGTCTTCGGGTTCGGTGTTGGTGCTGGTGTGCCCGTCGCTTTCGACGGCCAACGGCGGCAGAGCCGCGAACTCATACCCGGCTGGCCCCGACGATTCCTCGCCTCCGCCTCCCTCCGTGGCAGTGGTGGTCCCGTGGAGGCCGTGAGAAATCCCGAGGCGACGGTTGCCGCGCGAGAAGTCCCGGGCGAGGGCGGCGGTGCGCGCGTGCGGGGCGAGGAGGTGCACGAGGAAGCGGCCGGAGGATTGGAGGGCGGTCAGGGTTTCGGAGGGGCGGCGCACGTTGAAGGAGATGATTGGCGTCGGGTGCAGGGTTACTGTGTTGAAGGAGGAGACGGTCATGCCGCGGAAGGGGGAGGGGGAGGGATGCGATGCTGATGCGGAGGTGTGGGCGTGGGCGTGGGCGTGCGGGTCGGTGGAGGTGATGATGGCGACGGGGTAAGGGACTTGGCGCATTAGGAGGCGGATTTGCGTGGAGAGGTCTTGTGGGTGGGTGGGTTGAGTGGGTGAGGGGGTTTGGGAGGGTTGTTCTTGTTCTTGTTGTTCTTGTTGTTCTTGGTGGGTTGCGCGGGAGGTGGTGAGGGTTCGCTTGCTGGTGGTGATGATGTGGGATGTTGGGTTTGCGGAGGTGGTGGTGAGGGGTGTTGCAGGGATTGGATATGGTTGTGGTACAAGGGTGAGGACTGTAGAGTTTGGGTTAATCGAAGTGCGATTGGGGCAATCAATGGTGTTGGGGGTGTACCTCTGAGCAAGCTGGAGCTTGCTGCAGTCCGGCCTGCTGCAAGCATGTGTCGAGAGTATAGAGGCATATTCGGGTGAATTGATTATATTGACAGCACTGTTTCGAGTGATGATTGGGGGAATGAATAGTTTGAGCTTTATACTCAATTTTGCAGCAGTAGATCAAGAATAATACACAATTCAAAGCCCCTCCAATATTATCCTGAATGTTTATGCGGTTATCTCCAAGGAAAGTTAGATAGAATGACCTCCGGAGGTTCCCCGAAGCCGATTGTCAGGAAAGAAAAAAGGGCGCGCGGTGCAAGCTGACCGCCTACCGGATTTGCGCGCATCCAAATTTCCCCAGCTCGGGAAAAAGAAGAGAGAGAAAAGCGAAGTCCGTCCCCGTCCCCGAATTGACCGCAATCCAAATCGCATTTCCACATATACCAACCTTACACATATCACCACTCCCCCATCTCTCGCTTTTCCTTTCCCTCCAGGTCCAGGTCCAGGCCCCCGAGACCAAGACCCCCGAACTCCATCTGCCATCTACACAATCACAAAAAAATGTCCTTCACCACCCCCCTCCGCCGCAGCACGGTCACGGCCACGGCCACGACGGCCCGACTCCAACCCTCGACGACCTTCATCTGCTCGCAGTGCCGCCACGCCACGCTCCTGCGCCGCCCCAAGCGGCCCTACCAGTTCACGCAGCTGATCACCATGTCCGACGGCAGCACCTTCACGCACCGCACCTCCTCCCCGCTCCCCATCTACCGCTCCACCCGCGACACGCGCAACTCCCTCATGTGGAACCCCTCGTCCAGCCGCCTGGCCAGCCTGGAGAAGGACGAGGCCGGGCGCCTGGCCGCTTTCCGTGCCAAGTTCGGTCGCGGGTTCGACACCAACGCCGCCGCTGCGGTGAGCGAGGCCGACAAGAAGGCCGAGGCCGAGGCGGCGCAGGCGGCGCAGGCGGAGGCCGAGGAGGAGGACGACAACCTGTTGGATTTGATCAGTTCGTTCGGGCAGCAGGAGGCCGGTCCTTCGGAGAAGAAGAAGAAGTGGTGATTGTTCTTCGTCTTGGGTCGGTCGGTTTGGTGAGGAAGTTCAAAGCAAAGCGAAACGAGACGGAGAGGCGAGGCGAGGCGAGGCGAGGGTGATTGTTGGCCTCTGACCGGATTTTCTGGTTCTTCGCCTTCCAGTTGGGGTTGTATTCTGTGCCGGATTTTAAGGATGGGGGGGTTTCTCTGGGATTGTTGTTGTGGGATCGCTTTTTTTTCCCCAAGGTTGTTTTTTTTATGTACAGTATACACACACATCGTCATCATACCACGCACCCCTTTGAATGGAGTTTTGTTTTCTCGTTTGTTTGCTGCAAGTTTGGCAGTTGGATTAGACTACATGAGGTGGAAAAAAGTAAGGGCTTAAATGCGCTGCTAAACAGTTATCTGGGTTGCGTACTGGTCAAGGACTCGCCGGATACGAACAACTGTGCGCCGCACCAAGGGATTGCAAATGAGACACAAGGGAGTATAACGACAATGACATTTGGGGGGCCGTCAGCGAGTCGTGGCGGGTTATCTTATACAGAGGTGAGAAAGAACGGGATATCACCTAAGCCTCTTCCGCTGCTTCGGCTGGAGCTGTCTCCGGAACTGTTTCGGCTGGAGCATCGCCTGCCCCAGGTGCACCATACAGCAGATTGCCTTCTTCTCCCGCGTCGAGCTGCATCAGGAAGGTTTCCCATAATTCGATTAACTGCATCGGTCAGTACATGGTATTTTGAGGATTGAAGCTGAAACACATACCTCCTTCTGGGCTTCGACGGCGCTCTCCAAGAATGTCTCGACACCAGACTTGAAGTCCTCCACCTTCTCCTTCTCAAACCGCTGGAGTTCATTCCGCATCAACCGGCCCATATCCTCGAACAACAACCGTGCCTGGTGGGATTTGCGTTCAGCATCGGCCACGTCGGCATTGACTTGCGTGAGGCGATCCTGTTGAGTCTTTCCTTGTCTGAGCAGTTTTTCCTGGGTGTGCTTGCGTTTCTGTAATTCAGCCTCCGCCGCATGCCAGCTGTGGAATGCCTTTTGTCGTTGAGTGAACGCTGTCTTGACACTGCCAATCAGGCGCAGGTACTCGTCGATGGTGATTCCGAGGGTGAGAACATCCTGCTGTGCTTGACGCTCATACAACTCCCTGATGCGCAGCTGAAGGTCGGAAAGACCCTCCAGGGGGGCCGACAGTGCAGGCGAGAGCTCGACAGCAGCCAAGGCGTGAATTGATGCAGAAAAGTCGCCCGCTGCTTCGGCCAATCCTTTCCGCTGAGCCACCACGGAGTCGACAGACTTCAGCAACGCCTTCAGCTGATTCTCCAGGGCATCAAGATAGATCTTGCGGTCATGGAACCACTGCAGATGTGTCAGTCAAGAGTTCTATGTGGCCTTGAGATGCCGCTTACATCGTCATGTTCAACAAACTTCCCACCTCCACCAACATTAATCCCAAAAGAACTGAACATGCCCTTGCTTTGCCCGAGATCAGGTTCCCGGTTTTCCTTGTTTTTCACATCAAGGTTGAACGTGTCGCTCTCTAGGAAAATCTTCAGGTCACCGTCATGTTGAAGGATGGGATGCGCCGCAATCTTGTTCAACATGCGCTCCAGGGCAGCTCTTCGAGACTCGACGAAGTTCGTATCGAACCGACCCACTGCTTGCTTCTCCGGGGGCGGAGGAACAACGACGCCGGGGTTGTTGTTGTGCATGGAGTTGTAGAGCCACAGGAAATCGCGATATCGCCGGCTGACCGTGAATTCCGGCTGTCTGTAGGCTTTAGAGGTCGTCTGGAACCGAGCGTTAGCATCCTCGCACCAAAGTGACCGACTAGCTCGTAGCCCGACAGCGACATCCATACCTTCGTCCTGACTTGATACACGATATGACTGCTCGTGAGATCTCCAACTTTGTGCGGGTCCCCAACAGTAATGTCGAAGGTCGGGTTCGCGGCCTTCTCGACGCTGATGCTGGGTTCGGAGTGTCGCTTCGACCCCTCCGCGTCACTCGGGGGCTGGACCGGCGGAGGGCCTCGGAATCCCGCGCCATCCTCTTCAAGGTTGACAGACTCTCCCAGCGCCGCACTGCTGGACGCCTGCGATGCCGAGGAAGTCGGACGCACGCCGCGCGCGCCGAATGCCTCCTTTTGCGGTGGAGTCGGTGCCTGTTCGTTGGGGCTGCTCTCCGTGGCCTTGTCTCCAAGCGGGCCGAGGGGGTCGAAAGAATCGTCGACGGCTTCTAACTTGGTCGCCTGCGCATTGATCCGGCGGGTGCCTCTGGGGCCTCTTCGGACGGGAGAACGCGAAGCATTGTTGGAGCTAGCTGGCTGTGTCGGTTGGTTGGGAGCTGGGTCAATGTCGGTTAAATTGCACAGGCAGCAATTAAGGAGATATGAGAAGACGTACTTGTCTCTTGAGTGTCAGTTTCGGGAGCGGTATGGGTGGGAGGCGACTGAGATGGGACGTCTGCATGCGGTGCATTAGAGGAGACACGATTGTGGTTGTATCCGTGACTGCCTGATGTCTTGCTTACCGCCCCACGGGGAATCTCCTGCGTCGAGATCCATGAATTAGGATTGAATAGGAATAGGGATGCGAGAAAGATTCGAGTAGGGGGTATGGAACTGGGGAAGTGGTGTCAGAATAGCGAGGGAGTCAAGTTTGGAGGGACGGAGGTGAAGGAGGAGGTGGAAGGAGTGGAGGGACCGCGGGATGGAGGAGTGATTGGTGATTGGCGATGACGGGGAGCAATTAAGTCAGTCAGTCAGTCAGTCGACAGGGCGGGCCGCCTTGACGAGCCTGAGGATCCCGCGCCAACTCCGAATGGTTTAGGCTGCCCCCGCCAAGACTTCCCATCCAGCAAGCTGTTTACAGTACTAACTATATAACTATGACATGAATGAGGCTTCATGTACGAAAGGATTGGCTGTGTCTACTCTGTACTACAAGAATATGCTGTGCGATTGGCATACATTCGTCATTGCATGAGACCTCGTGTGTGAATCCCTCCCTTCCATAATCAACTTTGACCACGCATTTATCCCTTATATATAGACTCCGCTCCGTCACCATGGCTATGCTACTAACAAACAAGACTCCTATTTCACCCAGGGAAGACCAAGCTTGTGCATTTCCACAGCCAGCTGGAACAGATAGTCCAAGCTCTCACACTGAGTCTTCGCCTTGGCAACGTTGTCACCCCAGACGTAGCTAGGCGCACCGCAGTTAGTCTCCAGTCAACCAAACATATGATACGCGAGCGCGGTGACTTACATTCCGTGTCTACGGACAAGGACGGCATAGGTGTCCGGGTACGCATCCATCGCCTTCTCCAAGCTACCAGTCAGATCCTCCTCGAACGCCGTGTTGTCGATAATGGGGATGCGCAGGGTATCGAAGAAGCCCAGGTAGCCCTTGCCCTTTCCAGCGGGAATACCCTTGATCTGCTCGATGTTGCTGATCTCAAAGCAGGCATCGGGGCCCTTTTCGCGCTCGACCAGAAGCGTCACCAGGACGGCCCACTGGGAGTGGGTGTGAATGCAGCATCCGGCGCCGCGCTCAAAGGCAGCCAAGAACAGAGGAGTGCAGGCGGAGGGGTTCAGGTTGAGAGGCTTGCGGATGTACTTGCGCTCAGACGGGGGGTACTTGGGCGTGGGGAACTGCAGGACGAAGATGTTCTCGGACTTCATCATCTCCTTCTGCACACCTGAGGGCGCAATGAAAATGTGTTCGCCCTGGCGGATGGAAGTCTACACAGAACGTTCCGAATTAGCACACGCTTTTTGGGTCATCTTCGAGGATTGCGACAGCTCCATACCCCACCACCAGTACCGGTAACCCAACCCCAGTTGTAGAACCGGCGACAGAGGTCGGGAATCAGGTTAGCCGGGTGCTCCGGGTCGGAGGATTGGACCAGGTGGTCATTGTTCTGGTTCTCGTGTTCTTGGCACATGGTGATTATTGTTGGGGTTGAGCCTCCGCAAATTGGCAGT